>NC_080185.1:14562117-14837117 GCF_950295315.1 Erinaceus europaeus
ATTTCATCTCTACTGCATCTACTAACATTATTAACTGTTCTGGGATTGGTAAGTATTTGTATCAGTTTGTTACATATGGGAGTATTGAGGGGAAGTTTTGGTGCCCTAATGGGATTCCTTCTCTCTCTCTCTCTCTCTCTCTCTCTCTCTCTCTCTTTCTCCTCTGTCCTGAAAAAGTTGGCCAAAAGTAATGAAGCACTAGCAACAATGAAGATTTTAAAAATATAAGTGAAAACATCTGATAATTGTATTTGACTTATTTTATTCATTTCATTTATGATGTCTTGAGTTTCACTTACTTTCTCCCAAAATGTGCAACATCATCTTTTTGAAAGGCTGAGTTGTATTTAACTGAAAATCTGTCTCACATCTTTATCTAGTAATTTGTCATTAAAATTTTGTTTGATATAATATTTGACTATTGTGAGTAATAGCAGCTATGAACATAGATGCATATTTCTTAATTCATTCCTTTTCTAAAATCTGATTTCAGCAAACAAATTAAAAACAGAAATTTGTGGAGGGGGTCTTATAATCAAGTATGTCTTGAGACAATGAGTGACCAATTAACTTCTGGGTATTTTCCAATAGCATTAATTGGGATTACTTTGTAGGGATGTTTTTTAATACCAAACTGATAAGAGATACTACAAAACTGAGGTAGATGGTGCAATATTATCTTCATGCTACTCTACATTTCTTTTACTCTATTCTAAATTTCACATCAGCATGCAAATCTGGTTACCCAATAATCTGTCAAAAAACATAAAACCTAGAGATTTTATCACAGATAACATAGAAGCTTACCAAGTTTTAAAGACACAAACACACCACACACACACACACACACACTGAATTCTACTGAAACTTAAACAGAAATTCTGGCCATGGACCAAGTATTTTTCTCAGTATCTGGTTTATGATGTAATGCAATGTTAAGGGGATTTCAGATTTTTCCAGTCATATTATATGTAAACATCATTAAAATAAAACATTGTCATTAGTGCTAGCCAAATATTATAAGTCAGCTTAATTCAGCCATATGTGTAAAGACATCTAAAAAACTAGCTTGAGTCTTTAGTAGCACTTTTCCCCAAACTTCAATAAAACATTCATATCTTCCCTGTTCACCAGAAGCTATCCAGGTTTAACAAACTTTTTAAAAAAATATTATCTTTATTCATTGGATAGAGAGAGCCAGAAATCAAGAAGGACGGGGTGATAAAGAGGGAGACAGACAGAGAGACACCTGCAGCCCTGCTTCACCTCTCATAAAGTTTTCCCCCTGAAGGTGGGAACCGGGGCTCAATCCTGGGTCCTTGCGCATTGTAATACATCCGCTCAACCAGGTGTGCCACCACCTGACCCCAGTTTTATCATACTTTTATATATTTATGTTTTTATATATATTATATAATTACTTTTTTCCAAAAATGGAAGTTTGTGTACAGCATTCACCCTTAGTTTCATTCACTGCAGCTGAATCCCATTCATTTTTTCTTGTTCTTAAGAAAGAAAAATACTCTACCTATAGAATTTCAGCTATAGAAAAGAAAAGAAAATTACAAAGTAAAATCAGTTGTTTGCAGAAGAGGAGCTTCCTGAGTGGTGCTTATTGCTGAGAAAGATGAATTATAAGAGATGACAAGTTCCACATGGTTTCTGATTTGTCTAAATAATCTATTTCCCACCTAATGACTTCTAACAAGCATACTGATTATTCTTCAACATATAGAATTAGTTACTTTTTTAAAGACAGTAGTTTCTTGATGACATTAATATGAACAAGTAGTCAATAAATGTACATCCATGTTGCTATCACTAAGGTTGTTCTAGCATCTGTTTTTTTATTATCAAGAGATTTATAGGAGACTCATAAAATTTGTCCCTGAGCTAAATATCAAAATCTTTAAACAACTTGATTTAAAACCAAAATGTGTCACTAGTAGACAATATCACACTTCACTCTTAGTCTATTATATTTTTAAGGAGTTATAGTTATCAGACAATTTATCTCAGTCTTGGGCAAGTATTGTAAATATCATAGATCTATTCACTGCTAGTGATTTCAGTCAATTTAGTATAGAACCTGTTCAACAACTCTTTGAAAGAGGTATCACAAATGTAGTTTGTGTTATCGCCTTCATTTGTCCATTGGCATAGTATGTATGTGACCCAAATTGTTTTTAAATAACTGCTATAGCAAATAACATCTATAATCTTACAGTTTTGCAGGTCAGAAGTCCAACATAGGGCTGAGGATACGACTGAGAAGAGGAGTATATATTTTCCATGTATGTGGTCCTGGGTTCAATTGATAGCACCATATAATAAGAAATACAATAAATAAATAAATAAAATAATCACAGATGACAGTGATGATTTCTTTTTCCTGCTCCTCTTTTTCTCTGTCACATGCACACTAAAAAAAAAAAGAAAGAAAATAAAGTCAGCCATGGGGCTCACTGCATTAAAATCAGAATGTTGGTAAGATGTCTAGAGACTGTCTACGTTCTTTCTTTACATCATAGAGTCCTTCTTCCATCACTGAACTCATTAACATTGTACCATTTCAGGTAAGGAAAAGATCTCTAATTTCAGTATTCATGTAATTTTGGAAATTGAGATGGGGAAACTATACAGAGTTAATAAATTTCCAAAACTTTAATACTGTGTTCAAAGTCTTTTTTCCCCCATGTAATGTAATATCTTACATTTTCTGGGAATTGGGATATAGATATATTTTCTTTCCTTTTATGCTTCCTAATGTACTGGTAAAGATAAGATTACATGTTTGAATGTTTGATATTGATCTGAGTGCTTGAGTAACACAAATTATTTAATAAATATGAAGTCATAAAATACAATTAATGAATTAAAGTAGTTCTTGGAACTCAAATGATATGATGAGAGTATAGTAGATGGAATATAGTAATTAGTTCAAGATAGGCATGGTTTTTAGCTGTTCTATTTTTAATCACTGTTAGCTGTTAACTTTATTAAGGTTCACTTGATTTTGTTTCCCTGAGATTAAACAATAATATTTGTTGTTTGTGAAAACAGTAAGCATTCAATAAAATTTTAAGCCCAAAGAAGTGGACATATGACCTGAAGAGATAACTTTATTATCATGGAATATAATTTATATTCATGGATATGAAATGAAAGAAGCAGTGCAACAACTGTAACTAAAAATTCTGATGGTCTAAGTTAAGTATAATTGAAAAGGTCTTAAACCTTTAGTAAAATTAATGTTTTCTTAAGTTGTCATCATTATTCACCAACATACTAATTAGAATGATGTTTACAAAGTTTTCTGGGAGCAGAGCCAAGATGGTGACTTGGAGGCAGCTGCTGGTGTGAGCTTCAACAAGCTACAGCTTTGTGACCTAGGATTCTCTGGATAGCTTAAGATACTGGGCCATCAGCAGGAGGGTGAATAAGGGGTCTTAAGTGTGGCACCAAGGAAGGGTCCTATAGCTGATTCTTGGGTTAAAAAATGAAGGCCAGGAGGAAAAAGAAAGAAAATCCTTTGATTATTTCTGAAGCTCACCCCTCCCCCAACCCCAGGACCAGGCCCCAGGGGCTGGACAGCCACTCCTAGCAGATTTCCTGCTGAGCTATTTTCTTTACCAAAATTCCTGGCTCACTAGGGGTATCATTGCAGTCCTTTTCCTTTTTTCTCTCTCTCTCTCCCTCTCTCTCTCTCCCTTTTTCTAAGTGGCTGGAGCTCTATTTGACTGACAAAATATTTTACCAAACAGAGCTTCACCCTGCCTGGGAAATAATGCTTGGATTTTTCTTTTTTTTTTGATACTTCTTACAATTGGCTGTCTTTGCTCAGGCTGCCTGCAAGCAATCTGGAGTGGTCCAAGTTGAGGACTGACTTTTAGGGTTTTTTACTCTATTCTATTTTATTATTACTATTATATATACACATGTCCTTTTTCCCCTATCCTTATTCAGTGACCAAAATTAACTGTTGTTGTTTTTTCCATTGCTAGGTGACTGGGTGTCCTATCCATTCTAAGAGGAACTTGTTTCACTCTACCTCTTCCCTCCACTCTCCTTTTTCCCTCCTCCTAGCTAATTAAGAAAAAAAAAACTTTTTCCTTTCACTGCTCTTTTTTGTTTTTCTTGATCTTGTCTTCTTTTCTTCCCTCCTCCTTTTGTTTTCTGAATTCCCTGATAGTCATTTGTTAATTATTTGTGGGAAGAAATCTGACTCAGAGTGAACTCTCTCTCTGTATGTGTCTCTCTTCCCTACTTCTCTTTCTCCTATCCCCAGAATTTACAGTGGACAGTATATTTGTATGATTGTTTATTCTTCCTTTAACTTTTTTCCTCTCTCTTTCTTTTCTTTTTTGGATTTGGTTACTATTTTTTCCTTGGACTGGGGGTGTTATTTGGCTAACTGGTATTGGTTGAACTGCATCAATCCTTCCTTCAGTTACTATTGTTGTAATTTGTGGTTGGTGACTGCATTTGTCATAAAGGTATATAAAATAGTGTGGATTGTACACAAAACACAAATAAGAACAACAGAACAGAAAAATAATAGACACATCAATAAAAAAACAGTTAAATCAAGAGCAAATAAAACTGTTACCACAATGAATCAAGACAGGATCCCAGAAGAAACTCCAAATCATTCAGAAGTAACCATAGATAACAAAAGCATGAAAGCAATAATAAACCTAATAATCACAGAAATGAAGACAACTATGGAGGAAAGGGCTGTCAGAATTAGGGAAACAACAGATGAGACCCTCAAGGAAAACACAAGCTGCTTCTAGGTAATTAGAGAAACGAAAGCGGAAATAGCTGAAATAAAGGAAAAGTTAGCAGAAAAAGCTAATACTATAACAGAACTGAAGAAAGAAGCTGAAGGAAGGCAAAGCAGGCTAACAGATGCAGTAAACAGAATTAGCCAGACAGAGGATGAACTAGAAAAAACTAAGAAAGAGGTAAAAGAGCTCAAAAAGAGATTGATAGACAATGAAAACAACAATAGAGACATATGGGATGATCTCAAAACAAGTAACATTCTTATATTTGACCTGCCAGAGGAAGAAAGAGAGGAAGGGGGAGTCCAGCAGTAGTGCAGCGGGTTAAGTGCACATGGCACAAAGCTCAAGGACCAGCATAAGGATCCTGGTTCGAACCCCTGGCTCCCCACCTGCAAGGGGGTTTCTTCACAATTGGTGAAGCAGGTCTGCAGGTGTCTATCTTTCTCTCCCCCTCTCTGTCTTCCCCTCCTCTCTCCATTTCTCTCTGTCCTATCCAACAACGACAACAACTAACAGCTACAACAATAAAACACAAAACGGGAAACTAAAGGGAATAAATAAATATAAAAAAAAGAAAGAAAGAAAGAAAGAAAGAAAGAAAGAAAGAAAGAAAGAAAGAAATAGAGGAAGGGGAAGTGACTATTCTAGAGGAAATAATAAAACTTCCCAGACCTAAACAACAGAAAGGACATTAAGATTCAAGAGGCCTAGAGAGTCCCAAACATAATCATCCGAGGCTTGAAGACACCAAGACACATCATAGTTACAATGAAAAGAAGTAAGGATAAAGAAAAGATACTAAAGGCTGCAAGAGAAAAACAAAAAGCCACATACATGGCAAAACCCAAAAAATTATCAGCAGACTTCTATGGAGCACAGAATTAAAAAGGGTTTCAACCAAGGATAATATATGAAAGGATCAAAAAAGTTCTCAAATAGGCAGCAGTTAAAGGAGGCAACCATTACCTAGCCTGCCCGGAAAGAGGTTCTAAAAGACCTCTTATAAACAACAATATCCCCATAATACTGACATATAACTGAGCAAATAAAAAATAGTTGAATAATGCCATTATAATACATTAAATTCATAATATCAATAATGTCAATAGCTTAAACTCACCCATTAAAACGCATAGAGTGGGAGGATGGATCAGAAAACACAACTCAACAATATGCTGCTTGCAAGAATCCCATCTAACCCAACAAGACAAATACAGACTTAAACTGAAAGGATGGAAAAGTGTCATACATGCTAATGGACTACAAAAAAGGCAGGAACAGCCATTCTCATCTCTGACACAATAGACTTTAAATTAAATAAAGTAGTAAAGACAGACAAGGACATTACATAATGATTAGAGGATCAATAGACGAAGAAGAATAAAAATTAGTAACATTTATCCAACCAATGAGGGACTGTCTAAATACTTCACACACCTACTGTAAGAACTACAAAAATACAATAGTAATACAATAATAATAGTAACACAATAATAGTGGGAGACTTTAACACCCCACTTTCACATATAGACAGATCAACGGAGCAGAGAATCAATACAGAAACAAGAAAATTAAATGAAGAGATGGACACACTAGACCTCCTAGAAATTTTCAGAGTTTTTCACCAAAAAAAACCCCTGGAATACACATTCTTTTCAAATCCAAACAGCACATACTCAAGGAGAGACCACATATTATGCCACAAACACAAAATCAACAAATTCAAGAGCACTGAAATATCCCAAGTATCTTCTCAGACTATGGAGGGGTAAAGCTTTTATCTTTCCATGTAACCTCTGGATTATTTTCAGACAACATGTAACATTTTACAGTTTGTAACTATACATGTAACTATACTTAAATGAAATAACACAGGATTTTCTCTTTATTGTTTGGCTTAATCACTCCAAACAATTAGGATGAGATTAACCCATGTTGTTGTTTCTATCAACATTTTCAGTCTTGAAAAACAGAAAGCAGAATCCTGTAGAGATCCTAGGACATTTGATGTGAGAGGGAAGATAAGAATATCGGAAGATAGTATCTACAAAATGCAAGATGAATATGGTATCCTTGAGAGTGAAGTTGAAATAGTTACATTTATAAATAAATATGAATATATTTGCTTCAAAGATATCTTAGTGATGAACAGTAAGATGCTACAAGAATGTATGTTTATACTTACATATAAAATCCATGGGTAGAGACATTTACTCAGTAAAATATTCACGAGGAAAAGCTTGACATATATACCAGTAGAATTTAATCTGGAGAAATGAGAATAGCAAGTCAGGTGGAAAAAGCTCTCTAGAGGTTGCCAAATAAAATTCATCTTTCTCCAAACTAAAAGAATCACCACATGCACTTATAAGGACCAAACACAGGACCTAAAGCAGGCAAGTCCTGAGCTCTACCACTAAACAACCTCACTAGCCACTCCTAATTTGCAAGAAACCAGAAAACAGACTCCCTACAACTCACAGTGCTGAAAATGACCTACCCCACTAGGGAAAGATGGAAATAGGCTGGGATATGGATTTACCTGTCAACCCCCATGTCAAGCACAGAAGTAATTACGGAAGCCAAACTTTCCACCTTCTGCACCCCATAAGATTTTTGGCTATTACTCCCAGAGTGGTCAAGGGTAGGGTAGCTTCCAAATGGATGGGTATGGGATATGGAACTCTGGTGGTGGGAATTGTATGGAATTGTACTCCTCTTATCCCACAATCTTATTATTAAATCAATGATAAAAAAGGGGAAAAAAAAGAAAATGGTTGAAACCAGCATTACAGTTAAGATTTCTATAGAAAATCTGATTAAAGCTCTTATCTCCTTGCCTTGATGCCCATGTGTACTGTTTGCATTTGATGACTGAGATCAAATCTTGAGATTGCCATTGCCTGTCTAAACTTCACTCCTAGAATTTCTGCTGGATATACACTGAAAAGAAAACAGTTGGCAATACTTCCTAAATTGATCCTCTAGGGTCAGGGGTGGGTCCCAGCAAGGGGTGGGTGCTGTAGTCACAGAGCGCCTGAGGCAAGCTACATTAATGTTGTGAGTCTGGATTTTTAAGCGAGGGTAACTGTATTTATAAAAGGCAATGACAAATAGCCCCCTTTTAATGTGATCCAGATTTAGCCATGGTTTTGATTAAATGTTTGCTAGTAACCAGAGTTTGGGTGAACATCTGCCCACAGATGAGCACTCTGGAGTTTTAGCAGACAAATTTATGTAGGAGATACAATTTCAATAATTTACACCTGAGGGAAAATGTTAAGAAAAGCTTCTCTTTTCTTTCTCCTATTTCTCCTAGTTTTTTTTTTTTTCTACCTGCCATTTGTGACGCCCCAGCAAATGCATTCTCTCCTGCCTTCAGATAACACTACTTCCCTCAGGACCTCCCCTCTGCTCCTGCTCCTCAAGGCCCCTGTGGTTTTCCAGTGAACTTTGGAACTTACATCTGGGCCACATATATGGAAGCATCTAGAATTGGGCAAAAAAATGACAGTTCCATAAGTGTCTAGTTCACATATATCCATCCTCACACTCCTAAAGCAAACACACTCCTCTCCTTTCAAGTCTACCCTGTCAGGTGCCCTATTGGTCTACCTTTGGAAAACTGAATTGCCATGAAAGTATATATTTAGCAGATACACGGTTATGTTTGGTGTTTCTGTATATATCTGAGCTCCCGAATCACTTTAATGAAGCCATCCCCAGTCAGAAAGCACTGGCTCATTTTCCCAGGAAGTCATTGAATCACAAAGGCTTTGTGATCTCACTGCTTTTACTCAAGCCGTTGTCCAGGAGATGAACTGTCAGCACCTGGGCTCTACCTACTGCTTCCAGCCAATTCTCCCTAAGTTCATTTCCTTGGTCATCTATAACCCCATTGTCTGCTAAAAGAACCTCCCCACTAGCTTCACACCCTTCTCTCAGTGTCCCCTTGGTATTTGGTGAATAGCTGGAATACGAGGAACTCACCTGATCTGCAGTCACTCTGAGTAGGTGACCATGATAGTCATCATGACTTTCGCATTATGTCTGTCTGCTCCTTTGTCCTTCAGAAGTCAGAGTTTATGTATAGTCTACACCATTCCACCTGCCACCTTCCTTACTTCTCCCTCCATTCATATAAACCTTAGATTCTGAAACTACTACTCTTCTCCACTCTCATCATTGTTGTTACCATCTTTGCCAAGTCCACCATCTGGTGGTGGGTTCATGTGGGTGTGATCAGTCCATACATCTGATATTTTTTTTTCCTTTTCACTTAGCAAGTTAGAGTTCATGATCCACTGTATAACCACACGCTGTTATTAAACACCGTCTTCCTACCCACCTTCCCACCCTAGAACTCTCAAGTCTGTCATTTTATGACTTCATTTCATTGTTCACAGATACAACTAAAGAACTGAGATCTCATTTCATTATATCTTCCCCCACCAAGTCACCACTTTACTTGCATTCATTACTGTATCCTAATAATTTCCTTTTCTGAATAACATATGAATAGTATCTGCTCTTGTTTAAGACCAGACTCTCTGTTCTTAGCTATATCCACTAGAGATCTGAAAATCTCTCAAGCTTTGTATTTTTGCCTTTATTTCATTTTTTATATTTATTTATTTATTTTCCCTTTTGTTGACCATTTTGTTTAACATTGGTGTGGTTATTGATGTCCTTGTCGTTACATAGGACAGAGAGAAATGGAAAGAGGAGAGGAAGATAGAGAGAGGAGAGAATGATAGACACTTGCAGACCTGCTTCACCGCCTTTGAAGCGACTACCCTGCAGGTGGGGAGCCGGGAGCTAGAACTGGGATCCTTAGGCCTGTCCTTGCACTTCATGCCATTTGCGCTTAACCTGCTATACTACCGTCCGACTCCCGTATTTTTGCGTTTAGATCCCACCGGGTCCTTAATATCACCAGTTTCATTGAGTTATTCACTGCACTATAGCCCTGCACTCTAGTATCCCCCCATTTTTTTCACCTCCAGGTTTATTGCAGGGGATCTTTACCTACACTAAGAATCCGCTGCTCCTGGAGGGCATTTTCCCCATTTTGTTGCCGTCCTTGTTGTTGTTATTGTTGTAATACCTGTTGTTTGATAGGATAGAGAGAAATCGAGAGAGAAGGGGGAGAGAGAGAGAAGGAGAGAAAGATAGACACCTGCAGACCTGCAGCCCACAAAGCAATACCCCCCCAAGCAGGAGGGGGGCCGGGGGCTCGAACTGGGATCCTTACCCAGTCCTTGTGTTTTGTGCCACCTGCACTTAACCTGTTGCACTACCACCTGACCCCCAGTACCTCCCTTCTTAACAGTACACACTCTACATCAAATTCCTCTATTAAACAGAAGTCTCATACTTTTCCTCACTTTATCAGCAAGCTTCTGAAAAAAAATTACTTATCCTACTTACCACTATCCCCGCCTGTTTTGTTACCAAATTTACACTATGTAGGTCAGGATTATTTCTGCCCAACAGTTATTTTTTTTTCATTAACAGTACCCTCATACTAACAAGTACTGTTGGCATTTGTCCGTAGTCATCCTACCTGTGGAGAGTATTTAATAAGGTTGGTCGTTTTCCCTTCTTGAATCAAAATGTTTCCATTCACAGGTAGAAGTCTCCTTTCTTCAGTGTCTTTGGTTATACTTCTGGGGGCCAAGTAGCTGAGTAATAATGCTAGTTAAACCTTAACTTTAGTGAGGACTGACAAATAGTTTTGCAGAAAGGGAGCACCGTTATAGTTCCTCCAGAAATATTTTTCATCTCAGTTGTATTCTATAAATCACAGTCTGCCTTCCATGTATCAAGTAACTCAGTACATTTGTATATTTCCTTACTAATAATGATAAGCATATTATCATGTATTTGCTGGCTATTTATACATCATATACACACATTCATATACTTTACGAAAATCCAAAATACTGGGCATTGTACTGCTTTATAATAATAGCCAACAAGGAAAACAATCTAGTCTGCATAGACGGGTGAATGGGGAAGGAAGACCCAGTAGATACCTACATAAGCATATGCATGTCTACAGAGGGGGGGTGAGTAACTAAAAATAAGGAAAGTCGAAAGGCCTGTCAGAGACAAGGAAAGTAAAGCATGACTAAGTTCAAAGTGGTGGATCAATCCTGGGACAGATTAAGGACATTAGGCAAAACTATAAAAATTCATTAAATATAGGAACTTTAGCTAATAATACTGTTTCAGCCTTCATTCATGAAGTCTAACAAAGGCACCATCCCCGTGTAAGAGGTTAAAGACAAGGGGAATTTGCCATGGGGTTCATGGGAACTCTACACAATTCCTCTGTAAATATAAAGCCATTTCAAGATGAAAGTTTACTTAAAATTCCCACAGAATTCTGGCTAGCCCTGACTTCGAGGGGGCAGCAGAGTCCGGTACTGAGTGGGGTGGCCATGCAGATGGGCTTGGAGAAAACACCACAGGACAGCGGAGAGGCAGAAAGGCCAAAACTGCTAAGTGGGGAAGGATCCTAGAGGGGTTTGGGAAAGGCCCCCTCCCCCACTGCATTAGGACCCACCCCCATGGGTCCCCAAGGGAGATGCTTTGTGATGTCACTAAAGCCCAGGGCCATTACTGGCTGAAGTAATACTTGGCGACCAATCAGAGTGCAGGGCGTGGCTGCCCATTGTCCTGGAGCCTATAAATAGCGAGCCCAGCAGGCCCAGTAAGTCCCAGCTGCTGTACCTAAGACACTATGGAAGGAACCAGTGAGAAAGCCGCTGAGCCCACCTTTAAAACTAAAGCCTCTACAGCTGTCAAACCGAAGTCACGAATTCCACGCCCCAAAGCTAGAAACACCAGAGCGAAGCCTAGTCCCTCAACAGAACAAGAAGATGAGAAAAGAGAACGGGAAAAAGAAGCCGCTAAGGTAGTATCACCCTATTCCTTTCCCTATAACTTCTCCCCTCCCTCATCTTCCCCTCCTCTCCCCTCGCTACCCTCCTCTCCCCTCCTCTCCCCTTGCCTCCTGCCCAGCGTGACCCCAACCCTGAGCCCTTCCCCATCCACTGTTCCCCACTCCCACCCTGTCCCCTTCCCATTCAAGTCCTCTTCTCTGCTCCAAGACTGATGACTTTTTGGGCTCCCCTTATTTCTCTACCAGGTAGAAAACTTACTCAGGAAAGTAAATCTAGTGCTGCAACAAAATGCTGAGAGGCGGAGAGGGAGGAAATCTACTGTATTGGTTTTTTACTACAGGCGCAGTAAAAGAAAGCCATTTCAACGCCTGAATGACGAAGAAACTTCTATGACCAGTCCTCCCTCAGGTGCCACGGCCACCCCACAATCAGAGGACCTGGACGAAACATCTGACTCCTCTGCAGAGAGCTACAAAGATTCATCTGATGACTCTGCAGAGGCCTACTCAGAAACATCAAGTGCCTCTGCAGAAAGTTACCCACAAACATCTGATGACTCTGCTGAAAGCCGCCCACAAAACTTATTTCTGCAGAGGATTATGGCTTATGCCAGCAGACTACTGCAGATACTTAAATAAAATGTACACGATTTGGACTTGAATCGGTCTCTGTGTTCTTTTATTGGGGGGGGGGTGCTCAACCGAGGAGGTCACGGGGAGGTTGGGCATTGGGGTGCAGATTTAGCTACAAGGGGGGGGTTAGGGTTAGGGGGGAGGAGGGAGGTTAGGGTTAGGGTTATGGGGGAGGAGGGTTGGTGGCCAGTGAGTGCCAGACTCTGATCCTCAGCGACTGAACCCACTGGTGAGGAAGGGAAGGAGTTGGTGTCTCCACAGGTGTTTGGGGAGGGGCCAGCGGGGGAAGGGGTGAGCTGGGCAGGTGGCCACAGGGAATGGATCTGATTCACATTGAGTGTGGGGCATGGGACCAAGGTGTTCACTTTTTACATCAGTGAAGCTTCCTTCCTCCTCCTCCCCTTTCTGGGTTAGCCTGGAAAGCCAATAAAGAAGTCATGGCGGTGGTACTGGACATAAGATTTAAAGGGACAGAGTGCCCCCCCCTACCACAGGGATTATTGCCTCACAGAGTTCCACTCACTGACCACACCCACCCTCTGCTCCCATGGAAACTCTGACCCAATGAGAGATGCTGTGTAGCCCGGACACTTACAGCCAGACAGTTAATTATGACACACTGTGGACTTTGTCCCTATCTTAAAAAAAAAAAAAAAAAAGACCTGAGCGAAGGGCAGTGATGCACCAGGTTAGGCACACATGTTACCAAGGGCAAGGACCCCACTTGGAGCCACTCCTCCCCACTTCCAGGGGGACTCTTCACAGAGGTGTAACTGCTCTTCAGGTGTCTCTCTTTACCCCCCTTCCCCTCTTAATTTATCTATGCCCTATAAAATAAAAATAAAAAGAATTTTTTTAAAAAGGAAGAAAACTGAGGAAAAATGTCTGCTGGTAGGGGCAGATTCTTCGTGCCAGCACCAAGCCCCAGCTATAATCCAGGTGACAAAAACCAAGAAATCTCTCTCCTCCACTCTCTATCTGTGTCTTTCTGTCTCTGTATCTTTCTCTCTCTCTTACACACACACACACACACACACACACACACACCCTTACAGTTAATTAGGAATGAAGACCTATTTTTCCCTGACATATTCCTACAGTATTAGAAGAGTATGAGTTGATAGAAGTATAGTTTTGGGGACTTGGGCTGTAGGGCAGCAGATTAAGCTCACATGGCGCAAAGCGCAAGGACCAGGGAAGGATCGCATTGAAGCCCCTGGCTCTCCACCTTCAGGGGAGTCCCTTCACAGGCAGTGAAGCAGGTCTGCAGTGTCTATCTTTCTCTCCCCCTCTCTGTCTTCCCCTCCTCTCTCCGTCGCTCTCTGTCCTATCCAGCAACAATGACATCAATAAAAACAACAATAATAACAGCAACAATAAAGCAACAAGGGCAACAAAAGGGAACAAATATACTTAAAAAAATAGAAATATAGTTTTTTTTAATTTAAAAAAGGATTAATTAACAAAACCATAGGGTAGGAGGGGTACAACTCCACACAATTCCCACCACCCAATCTCCATATCCCACCCCCTCCCGTGATAGCTTTCCCAATTCTCTATCCCCCTGGGAGCATGGACCCAGGGTCATTGTGGGTTGCAGAAGGTAGGAGGTCTGGCTTCTGTAATTGCTTCCCCGCTGAACATGGGCATTGACTGGTTGGCCCATACTCCCAGTCTGCCTCTCTCTTTCCCTAGTAGGGTGGGTCTCTGGAGAAGCAGAGCTCCAGGACACATTGGTGGGGTCATCAGTCTAGGGAAGCCTGGCCAGCATCCTGATGACATCTGGAACCTGGTGACTGAAAAGAGAGTGAACATACGAAGACAAACAAATTGTTGAGCAATCATGGACCCAAAGCTTGGAATAGTGGAGAGGAAGTGTTAGGGAGGTACTCACTGCAAACTCTAGTATACTTCTGCTTTCAGGTATATATTTTGCAGTAGTTTATGGATACGTGTGAACATATGCTCTCTCTTACAGAAACTGGTGTATATCGAGGTTTTAGGACTTTGTTAGAAAGTGAACCACCTGAGATGAAATTAGAGTATACTATGAAAGGAAAGGTCTCACCCGAGTAATGAAGCTAAAGGGTTGTCATTCCACACGTGAAGTCTCTGGACACAGTCTGAAGTGAAGCATGTTGAGGTGGCAATCGTTGCGTTGGTTAGGTTGTGATCGGCGGATGCAATATTATTTGATACGGATTGGGAGAGGCATACGGGAAAGTGGGCCCTATCCAAGGGTTCCAGGACTGGGGGAAGTAGAGGCTCTATAGTGGAGATGTGAGGTTCCTGCTGTCTTAGGGTTCCAAAAGACAATCGATAGTTAATGTTATCATCACATTATTTGTTAATTGGGTTAGCTTTGAAAAGTCCTTTTGTTAGGGTTTGCTGTACAGTACCCAATATCTTGTATATAGCTGTGGTATTGGATGCTTCCGATCTACCTGGTCTAGGCTTTTGAGAGAGTCCACATATCAAATACACAGCCTATATATTAAAAAGATTCTGTTTGTGTTTCGAAATACTATGAGACATACATTTGATTTTCCCACTCATATTAATTAACTAGTGATTTATATGTCTACATTTTGCTAGGAGTGTACATAAACACCATTCCCACCACCGAAAGACTGACCCATCCCTCCCACACACTCCCACCCCCCACTGGCCCAGGAAGCTGCATGCCTACCCCTCACCAAAGGGCTTTTACTTTGGTGCCCTACTTACAATTTGGTCAGGTCCTGCTTTTGGTTTCCCTTTCAGGTCTTCTTAGTCAACTTCTGTTGATGAGTGGGATCATCCCATACGCATCTTGATCTTTCTGACTTAGCTCACTTAACATAATTCCTTCTAGCTCTGTCCATGATGGGTCAGAGAAGGTGGGTTCATTGTTCTTGATAGCTGCATAAATTCCATTGGGTATATATACCACAGCTTTCTCAGCCACTCATCTGTTGTTGGGCATCTGGGTTGCTTCCAGGTTTTAGCTATTAGGAATTGTGCTGCTACGAACATAGGAGTACACACCTCTTGTTGGTTGGGTGTTATGGAGTCCTTGGGGTATAAGCCCAGGAGAGGAATTACTGGATCATATGGAAGGTCCATGTCTAGCCTTGTGAGAGTTTTCCAGACTGCTCTCCACAGAGGCTGTACCAATTTACATTCCCACCAGCAATGTAAAAGGGTTCCTCTGTCCCCACATCCTCTCCAGCAAGTGTTGCTGCTGTCCTTTTTGATGTATGCCATTTTTACAGGAGTGAGGTGGTATCTTAGTGTTGTCTTAATTTGCATTTCTCTGACAATCAGTGACCTAGAGCAGTTTTTCATATGTTTGTTAGCCTTTTGGATCTCCTCTGTAGTGAACGTTTTGTTCATATCCTCTGCCCATTTTTGGATGGGGTCATTTGCTTTTTTGGTGCTAAGTTTACTGAGCTCTTTATATATTTTGGTGATTAGTTTCTTGTCTGAAGTATGGCATGTGAAGATCTTCTCCCATTCTGTGATGGGTCTCTCTGTTTGTTTAATAGTATCTTTGGATGTGCAGAAGCTTTTCAATTTGATGTAGTCCCATTGGTTTGTTTCTGCTTTAGTCTTCCTTGCAATTGGGTTTGATTCATCAAAGATGTCCTTGAGGTGTAGGTGGAAAAGTGTTTTACCAATGTTTTCCTCTAAGTATTTGATTGTTTCTGGTCTGACATCTAGTCTTTGATCCATTTGGAGTTGATTTTTGTTTCTGGTGAGATAAAGTGGTTCAATTTCATTCTTCTGCATTTTTCAACTCAGTTTTCCCAGCACCATTTATTGAAGAGAGCCTCCTTTTTCCATTTAATCCTTTGGGCCCCCTTATCAAAGATTAGATGTCCATAGGTGTGGGGAATTATTTCTGGGCTTTCAATTCTGTTACACTGGTCTGTGTACCTATTTTTGTTCCAGTACCATGCTGTTTTGATGATGATGGCTTTATAATATAGTTTAAGGTCTGGGAGTGTGATGCCTCCACTTCAGTTTCCTTTCCTAAAGTTGGTCTTGGCAATTCTAGGTGTTTTCATGTTCCAGATAAATGATTTAGTGTTTGTTCTATTCTCTTAAAGAAGCTTGGTGGAACTTTGATGGGTATTACATTAATTTGTATATGGCTCTGGGAAGAATATTCATTTTGATGATATTTATTATTCCAATCCATCAGCATGGGTAATTTTTCCATTTCTTGGTATCATTTTCTATTTCCTTGATTAGCGACTCATAGTTTTCAGCATACAAGACTTTCACTTCTTTGGTCAACTTTATTCCTAGGTATTTGATTGATTTTGCTGAAACAGTAAATGGGAGTGATTTCTGGATGTCTTCTTCTTCAGACTTAGTGTTTGCATAAAGAAATGCCACTGATTATTGTACATTGATTTTGTAGCCTGATACCTTGCTATATTGCCTAATAACTTCCAGTAGTTTTCTGCTGGATTCTTTAGGTTTTTCTATGTATACTATCATATCATCTGCAAATAGTGAGAGCTTGACTTCTTCCCTTCCAATATGTATTCCTTTCATTTCGTTCTCTTGCCTGATTGCTATGGCAAGAACTTCCAATACCATGTTGAAGAGTAACGGTGACAGTGGACAGCCCTGTCTAGTCCCCGATCTGAGGGGGAATGCTTTCAGCTTTTGTCCATTGAGTATGATGTTGGCTGTAGGTTTGCTATATATAGACTCCACTATCTTGAGGAATTTCCCATCTATTCCCATTTTTTGTAGAGTTTTGAGCATGAATGGGTGTTGGATTTTGTCAAAGGTTTTCTCTGCATCTATTGAGATAATCATGTGGTTTTTGGCTTTGCTTTTATTGATGTGGTGAATGACATTGAGTGACTTACGGATGTTTAACCAGCCTTGCATTCCAGGGATGAATCCCACTTGGTCATGATGAACAATCTTTTTGATATGTTGCTGTATCTGGTTGGCCAAGATCTTGTTTAATATTTTGGCGTCTATGTTCATCAGAGATATTGGTCTGTAGTTTTCCTTTTTTGTTCTGTCCCTATCAGCTTTTTGTATCAGGGTGATGTTGGCTTCATAGAATGTGGAAGGGAGTATTCCTGTTTCTTCATTCTTATGGAAAAGCTTAAGAAGTATGGGTACCAATTGTTTCCTGAAAGTTTTGTAGAATTCGTTTGAGAAGCCATCTGGTCCAGGACTTTTGTTGTTGGGGAGATTCTTAATAATGGTTTCAATTTCTTTGTCTGTGATTGGTGCATTTAGATTTTTTAGTTCTTCTTGGTTCTGTTTTGGAAGGGCATATGCTTCTAGGAATTGTTCCATTTCTTCCACATTCTCTAGCTTGGTGGCGTATAGTTCTTTGTAGAAGTTTCGCAGGATTCTATGGATTTCTGTGGTGTCAGTTATGATATCTCCTCCATCATTTACAATTCTATTAATTTGAGTCTTCTCTCTTTTTTGTTTGGTGAGTCTGACTAGGGGTTTGTCAATTTTGTTTAATCTTTCAAAGAACCAACATTTGGCTTCATTGTTCTTTTGTATGGTTCTTTTATTTTCGATGTTGTTTATTTCTGCTCTAACTTTAGTGATTTCTTTCCTTCTGGTTGCTTTAGGGTTCTTTTGTTCCTCTTCCTTTAAGTCCTTGAGGTATGCAGTAAGGTCGTTCATTTGAGCGTCTTCTTGATGTTTAAGATGTGAATGTATGTCTATAAGTTTCCCTCTAAGTACTGCTTTAGCTGTTTCTCAAATATTTTGATAGGTTGTGTCTTCATTTTCATTTTTTCCAGGAACATTTGAATTTCCTGCTTGAGTGAGTCTCTGATCCAGTGGTTCTTAAGGAGTATGTTATTTAGTTTCCAAGTTCTGTGTCTTTTAATAATTTTCTGTTTGTTGTTAAATGTTAGTTTTACTCCACTGTGGTCTGAGAAGATACCTGGGATGATTTAAATGTTTTTGAATTTATGGATGCTGTCTTTATGGCCTAACATGTGGTCTATCCTTGAGTATGTGTTATGTCGATTTGAAAAGAAGCTGTATTCCAGTTTTTGGTGATGAAGGAGTCTGAAAATGTCCAAGAGGTCTAGTCTGTCAATCTCTTCATTCAATTCTCTTGTATCTTTGTTGGTTCTCTGCTTTGTTGATCTGTCTAAGTGTGAGAGTGGGGTATTGAAGTCTACCACTCATATTGTATTACTATTGATGTATTTTTGAAATTCTTTCAGTAGGTGCTTAATGTATTTAGATGGTCCTTCATTGGGTGCATAGATGTTAATAATTGTTAAGTCTTCTTGGCAGATTGATCCTCTAATCATTTTGTATTGTCCTTGGCTATCTTTTATTACTTTATTTATTTAAAATCTATCGCGTCTGATATAAGAATGGCTGTTCCTGCCCTTTTTTGTGGTCTGTTAGCCTGTATGATAGTTTTCCATCCTTTCACTTTAAGTCCGTGTTTATCTTGTTGTGACAGATGGGATTCTTGCAAGCAGCATATGGTTGGGTTATGTTTTCTGATCCATCCCCCCACCCTGTGCCTTTTGATGGGTGAGTTTAAGCCATTGACGTTTATTGATATTATGGATTTAATGTATTGTAGTGCCATTGTTCAAAAAAAATTTTTGTTTCCTCTGATATATTGCAAGTATTATAGTGATGTTCTTGTTTATAAGAGGTCTTTTAGAACCTCTTTCAGGCCCGGGTTGGTGATGGTTGCCTCCTTTAACTGTTGTTTGTCTAAGAAGGTTTTGATCCCTCCATCTAGTTTGAATGAAAGTCTAGCAGGATATATTATCCTTGGTTGAAACCCTTTTTCATTCAGGGCTCCATAGATATCTTGCCATTCCCTTCTAGCTTTTAGAGTTTGAGTGGAGAAGTCTGCAGATAATCTTATGGGTTTTCCCTTGTATGTGACTTTTTGTTTCTCTCTTGCAGCCTTTAGGATCCTTTCTTTATCCTTACTTCTTCTCATTGTGACTATGATGTGTCTTGGTGTCTTCAGGTCTGGGTTGATTCTGTTTGGTACTCTCTGGGCCTCTTGAATCTTGATGTCCTTTCTGTTATTCAGGTCTGGGAAGTTTTCGTCTATTATTTCCTCTAGAATGTTTGCTTCCCCTTCCTCTCTTTCTTCCTCTGGCAGGCCAATTATGCGAATGTTACTTCTTTTGAGATCATCCCATATGTCTCTGTTGTTGTTTTCAGTGTCTCTCAATCTCTTTTTAAGCTCTTTCACCTCTTTCTTAGTTTTATCTAACTCATTTTCTGTCTGACTAATTCTGTTTTCTGCTTCTGTTAGTCTGCTTTCGTTGCCTCAGCTTCTTTCTTCATTACAGCTATTTCAGCTTTCAGTTCTCTAATTGTCTCAAGAAAATCAGTGTTTTCCTTGGGGGTCTCAACTGTTGTTTCCCTAATACTGCCATTTCTTTCCTCCAATGTTGTTTTCATTTCTGTGATTAATAAGTTTATTATTGCTTGCATACTTTTCTTATCTATGGTTACTTCTGGCTGATTTGTAGTTTCTTCTGGGCTCTTGTCTTCATTCATTTGAGTAACAGATTTATTTGTTTTTGATCTACCCATTTTTTTTATTTATGTGTTTCTTTTTTTATGCTCTGTTGTTCCTCAGTTGTTGTGTCTTGATTACAAGCAACACTGTACTAAATACCTTTATGATAATTGCACTCACCAACCTCAGGAATTACAGTATCAACTGAAGCAAGTATTGAAGCAGTTTAATCACTACCAGTTAGCCAAACAATTTCTCCAGTCCGTGAAAGAATAGTAACCAAATCCCAGTGAATAATAAAGAGAAAAGAGAGAAGGGGTAGCAAGAATAGACAGTTATGCAAGTCTACTGTATATTCTAGGGGTAACAAGAGGGACAAGGGAAGTAGAGCAGAGATACACACATAAAGAGTCCACTCTGAGTCAGATTTCTTCCCCAAAATAATTCACAAATTCAGAAAGGCAAAGAAGAAGGAAGTAAGAAGTGTACGATAAGATAAAAAAAAGAAAAAGAAAGGAGAGACAAGAGAGAGAAAAGGGAAAAGATAAGAAAAAGAGCAGTAATTAAAGAGCAGTGAAAGGAAAGGTTTCTTTTTCATTACTTTATTTTTAATTTAATTAATTTTTTTTGATTAGCTAGTATTTGCAGTTAGGGTAGAAGAGGTAGGATTAAGGAGACAAGTTCCTCCCACAATAGATAAGATGCCCACTACCCTAGCACTGAAATATATGCTAAGAGTTAATTCTGATCAACCTAAAGGGGAGGAAGATATATGCCTTTATATAATATTAATAGTAAAATAGAGCAGGGTAAAAAAAGTAAAATAAAAACCCTGTCCCAGATTACCTCAAACCTTGTGATCAGAGGCAGCTGATTTTTAAGAATGAGAAAAAAAAATCCTCAGGACTAGACATGGATAGCTGAAATAGACAGTTATGCAAATCTACTATCCACTGTATATTCTAGGGGTGGCTAAAGGAGGAAGGGAAGTTGAGCAGAGAAACTCGCAGTGAGAGTCCACACTGAGTCAGCATTCTTCCCCAAAATAATTCCCAAATGTGTATCAGTGAATTCAAAAATCACACTGTTTGGTGGTGTGGGGGCTGGGGGCTGTGTCTTTGGAAGCTGTAGGATTAAGGAAGAAAGGATGACAAGAATGAGAAAAAGAGAAAAAAAGAAAGAGAGAGAGAGAAAAAAGAAAAAGATAAGAAAAAGAACAGTCATAAAAGAGCAGTGAAAGGAAAGGGTTTTTTAAATTTATTTATTTTTATTTATTTAATTAGCTCTTAGGGGTGAGGTGGGGGGTTGGCTACTTAGAAAGAAAAAAGGCCAGAAGTTTCAGAAGGGTATAGACTTAGAATGAATGATACTCCCTGGTGGGATAGGAATTTGGTAAACAAAGAAGCTCAGCAGGGGATCCTGCTAAGAGCTGGTCCCCAGAGTCTGGTTGGGGGGGGACAAAGGGGAGGAGGTATGCTTAAAAATTAAAAGGAAAAAAATTGTTTCCCCTTTTTTCCTACTCTATTTCTTAACCCAAATTAAGTTATAGTCACCTCCTTGGTGTCACCGCTAGGACCCCTTATTGACTGGCCTACTAAAGGCAGAAAATCCTACCATTTCCAGTAGATGTGGTCAGAGCTCAAGCCACTAGCAACTTCTCAGTCCGCCATCTTCCAGGAACCAGAAATATAGTTTTTAACACCACTCCCACTACCAAATGTCTGTGTCTGCCAGTCTAGCTTTGCAGGCAGGAGAGAGGATCCAGGAACCTATGGTGGTGTGGTAATACAATTCTTTATTTGCACGGGAATACCCTAGAGTTGGGTGTGAGCACAGCAGGTTAAGCAATGTGGAGCCAAACCACCGTGGCTGCCTCCTGCTCTGCACGCCAGCCCTTCTCCAGGTCAGGAGGCAGGAGAGAAAAGAGAGTGAAACCAGAACAGTAGTGGGTTTTATGGGATAAACCTGGAAGTGGGCAGTGGAAAACAGAAATGGCTAGAAGAGGGGGTGGAGAGAGGCAAAAGGTACGCTTGGAAGATGGAAGCATGCTTAGCAACTGTTATGATGGTTTTAACTGGTGAGATTAATTAACACCATGCAGGCAGGGCGGGTCTTGAGGTAGAAAGAAGATAGATAAGCAAAACAATGATTATGTAAATAGGCCATAGTGTCAGCAATGGAGGATGGAGCAGGGGACTTCCCAATTTGTGTCCCCAACACCACTTCCTAAAAGAGTCACAGGCCTGAAACATCACTTCTCCAGAGCCCTACCCTGTCCAGCTGCGACACGGAGGATAAAGAGAGGACATCCGGAGTGAAGAGGGAACACAAATATTTATTAGCATGGACACCTCAGAGTTAGGTGAGAGCACAGCAGTTTGAGCCACATGGAGCTAGCAAAAATGGCCGCCTCCCACTACATGCAGCACCCTTCCATTCACCAAGGTGAAAATCAGGCAAGAAAGTGAGGGGAAGAAGAAGAAGGGCTTTTATGGGAGAAAGTCGGGACATGATTGACTAGGAAACAAGACTCTTGGGGATAGGATAATGGCAAGGGGGAGGAATAAAAAAGCACTTCAGGATAGAAAAATAGCTCTAGCAGGGATGGGAAGGGGTCGGAGTAAACAAAGCACTCCAACTATCGGGGAATTGACAATGCCCTGAGGGGACAACATGGCAGCTGTGACTGCATCTGCACAATTTCCCAGCACTACCCCATTAGGGAAAGATAGAAATAGGCTGGGAGTCTGGATAGACCTGCCAGCACTCATGTCCAGTAGAAAAAAAATTACAGAAGCCAGAACTCCCACCTTCTGTACCCCATAAAGAATGCAATAATATTTATATACCTTTCCCATATTTAGGAACTATTCTTTTCCATGATCCAGCTTTCTGGTCCTTTTCCCAGCCATGACATCATCTCCCCAGACAATAATTAGGATTCACCTGCATATCAGGCTCAGGCAAAATAAATAAATAAATAAAATAAAATAAAACACTAGTATAGCCACAGGCCCTTTAACTAAAATATGCTTACTAGTTATCCACAAAACGGAGACCCTCCCCCGACCATTCATCTGCACTATTCCAGCCTTTAGGTCCAAGATTGGTCAGTAATTTGTTTGACTTTGTATGTTAATTCTCTTTACAACCTCCAGGTTCCAGATGCTAGCATGATGCCAACCAGATTTCCCTGGACAGACAACCCTACTAATGCGTCCTGGAGCTATACTTCCCCACAACCCCACCCTACTAGAGATAGAGAGAGAAAGGTTGGGAGTATGAATCGACCAGTCAATGCCCATGTTCAGAGGGAAACAATTTCAGAAGCCAGACTTTCCACCTTCTGCATCCCACAGTGACCTTGGGTCCATACTCCCAGAGGGATAAAGAATAGGAAAGCTATCAGGAGAGGGGATGGGATATGGAAAGCTAGTGGTGGGAACTGTGTGGAGTTGTACCACACTTATCCTATGGTTTAGTCAATGTTTCCTTTTTATAAATAAATTTTTTTTTAAAAAAAGAATGCTGGTTCAAGGGCTGGGAGGTGGCACAGCTGGTAGAGGACTTGTTTCACAATGAGTAAGGAACCAAAATCAAGCCCCCAGCTTGCACCTGTAGGAGAAAAGCTTCATGAGTGGTGAAACAGGGTTGCAGCTATCTCTCTTCCTCTCTGTCACCTCTTTTCATAAATTTCTAGCTGTCTCTACCCAATAAATAAATAAGGATAATAAAAGTTGAAAATAAGAATGTTGATCCATATTCCCAGAGGATAAGAAATGTTAAGGGAATATTGTCAGAGGGAAGGACTTTGTGTCTCCACAGGTGTTGGGATAGGGGTCAGCATGGGGAGGACTGAGCAGGGGAGGTGGCCACAGGGAATGGATCTGATTCACATTGGATTAGGACTCAGAGAGGGAAGAGGAAAACAAGGAAAGACATTCTGAAGTGGTAATCGGTGTGTGACTTAAAAAGGAAGAAAAGATAGACTCATAGAAAAAATACCATATATATTAGTCTATCCACATCTGTGACATTGAGAGAACATAGAACTCTGGTGGTAGGAATGGCTTTAAATTGTATCCCTGTTGTTTTATAATTTTGTAAATCGCTAATAACACTTGGGGTTCACTAATAAAATTTTGTAAATCACTAATCCATCTTGGGGTTCAAAATGGATTCCTCATCTACAAAGGTATCCCTCCTCTATTTGTCTTGTTAATTACAAATAGGGCATCACTAAAAGGCATTCGCACCACAGAAGTGTCTAGAATCTACACCAGCACAGGACAGACTCTGTTGTTGAAGACAGCCAGAGAGGTCTTCCCTACAGAGGTGCTAGAAGCTTTCTGTCAGAACTCCGAGTACCCATAAGCCATCCTCGGTGGCCAATACTGGCCCATGGTCTTCCAGTCTAAGGCACTTCCCTCTTTTCCCTACACAACTTGCCTTCAATGTGGCCACTGGGTCCATATCTGTCTATGTACATCCTTACACAATTTCATAAGTCAAGATGTACGGAGACACAGGCTATTAAGCTTGAGTCTGTAACAGGGTTAATTCAGGGAATAAGTATGCAAATGACATACAAGTAATTCAGTCTATACAAGAAGTCATAGAAATTGATGCTAGGAAATTCAAATGATTGTCTTTTTATCTTTATTTGTTGAATAGAGATGGACAGAAATTGAGAGGGTAGGAGGAGATAGGTAGAGAGACACCTACAGTGCTGCTTCAGCACTTGCAAAGTTTTCCCCCTTGCAGGTGTGTACCGGAAGCTTGACCCTGGGTCCTTCCACATTGTAACATGTGCAGTCAGCCAGGTGCACCACCACCTGGCCCCTCAAACCTTTTTCGTATTCAGAATAGCATATATAATTTATATGTCCAAGACTTATGCATGAGTTTTCCCTAGCTTTCTTAGTGAGAGACACCATGCTCAGAGCTTTGTCTGGTGCCTGTCATTTTTCATGGCACAGGGCAGAGAACTAGGCATCATTTTCCACCTGCTGTAAATGGGGAAGTTGAGATCCAGTGAGCTGAGGCCTGTATAATTGTTTGAGGTCTCCAAATTGCTAACAGGAAAGGGCAGCAAGAGCATGGGTGGGAGTTGCTTTAGTATTTTATTAGTGATTTAATAATTATTAACAAGATTGTAAGACAGTTGTCAGATAACAGGGCTACAACTGCATACAGTTCCCATCAGCAGAGTTCTTTTTCCCATCCTCTCTATTGGAAACCTCCCTATTCTTTTTTTTAAGTATTTATTTATTTATTCCCTTTTGTTGCCCTTGTTGTTTTATTGTTGTAATTTATGTTGTCATTATTAGATAGGACAGAGAGAAATGGGGAGAAGAGGGGAAGAGAGAGAGGGGATAGAAAGATAGACACCTGCAGACGGGCTTCACTGCTTGTGAAGTGACTCCCCTGCAGGTGGGGAGCCAGGGGCTCAAACTGAGATACTTATCCTGGTTCTTTCGCTTTGCACCATGGGCATTTAACCCACTGTTCTACCTTCTGAATCCCAAAACTTCCCTATTCTTTATATCTTTCTGGAAGTATAGACTAAAATTCTTTATAAGGTGCAGAAAGTGGAAGGTCTGACTTCTGTAATTGCTTCTCCACTGGACGTGGACATTGACAGGTGGATCCATACCTCCAGCCTGTTTCTCTCTTGCCCTAGTAGGGTAGGGCTCTGGAAGGTGAAGCTCTAGGACATATCAGTGAGGTTGTCTGCCCAGAAAAATCAGGATGGTATCATAGTAGCATCTGCATTTGGTGACTGAAAGATGGTAAGATATAAAGGAGCACAAATTGTTTAACAAACAGGAACCTAAAGGTAAGAACAGAGCCAACGAAATTAGGGGTTTTCATGTGGGAAGAAGCTAGACATTCCAGTTTAGGTATGTTCCAACGGGGCCATGACTTTAGTAACTTTTGCCTGAGCCTGGTAACTAACACGGCCTCTGTCTTACTGGCAGTAAAGACAAACAGTTTGACTAGGAACAGGCGTGAGTCCAGGCACTTCCTCTGATCTAACACAGTCAATGTAACAATGGCTTTACAAGAAAACATCTACAGATGATTCTTTTAAAAAATTAATTAATTTATTTTTGATATTTACTTATCTCCTTTTGTTGCCCTTGTTCTTGCTGTTGTAGTTATTATTATTGTTGTTGATGTTGTTGTTGGATAGGACAGTGAGAAATGGAGAGAGGAAGGGAAGACAGAGAGAAGGAGAGAAAGATATACACCTGCAGACCTGCTTCACCGCCTGTGAGGCAATGCCCCTGCAGGTGGGGATCCAGGGCTCGAACTGGGATGCTTAAGCTGGTCCTTGTGCTTTGCGCCATGTGCGCTTAACCCACTGCGCTACCACTCGACTCCCTACAGATGATTCTTGTCCCCATTTTGCTGATGAGATGGTGGTGGCAGAGGAGACACAAGTCACAATCTGTGAAGTCATAATTCAAGCCTTGGGTGACAGAGCCTAATGCCCACGGTACTTGGGTCTACAGTTCAAGGCCAAAAACCAAAACTAACTGCTTGGAATGTTTATAGAGTCTGAAATTGGAAACTGACCAAAATTAACTATTGTTGTTTTTTCCATTGCTAGATGACTGAGTGTCCTATCCATTGTGAGAGTAAATTGTTTCTCTCTACCTCTTCCCTCCACTCTCCTTTTTCCCTCTTCTACCTAATTAAAAAAAAAAAAACTTTCCTTTCACTGCTCTTCCTTTTGTTCTTTCTTTTTTTTAACTCTTTTATTCCTTCCTCCTTCTTTTGTTATCTGAATTCGCTTGTGAATTACTTGGGTGAAGAAATCTGACTCAGAGTGGAGTGTGTGTGAGTGTGTGTGTGTGTGTGTGTGTGTGTGTGTTCTCTGCTTCCCTTTCTCTTATTTCTATCCCTAGAATTTATAGTTGGTAGTATATATGCATAATAGTCTATTCTTTCTTTCCCTTTCTTCCTTTCTCTTTCTTTTTCTTTTGTTTGGTTGCTATTTTTTCTTTGACTGGATGAGTTGTTTGGCTAACTGGAATTGGTTGAACTGCATCAATCCTTGCTTGCATTACTATTGTTGTAAAATTTCTGACATTAGTGACTGCATTTGACATAAAGGTCTTGAGTATAGTGTGCCTTGTACTCAAAACACAACTGAAGAACGACAGAACAGAAAAATAAAAAATCAATAAAAAGAAAATGTTAAATCAAGAGCAAATAAAACTGCTACCACGATGAATCAGGACAGGAGCCCAGAAGAAACTCCAAATAAGTTAGAAGTAACCATAGATAAGAAAAGCATGAGACAATAATAAACCTAATAATCACAGAAATGAAGACAACTATGGAGCAAAAGGCTATCAGAATAAGGGAAACAACAGATGAGACCATCAAAAATAATAATAAAAGCTACCTCAAGGTAATTAGAGAAATTAAAGCTGAAATAGCTGAGATAAAAGGCCAATTAGCAGAACAAGCTAATACTATAAGTGAATTGAAGAAAGATGCTAGGGGAGGGAAATCAGATTAACAGAAGCAGAAAACAGAATTAGCCAGACAGAGGATGAGCTAGAGGAAATTTAGAAAGAGGTAAAAGAGCTCAAAAAGAGATTGAGATACAATGAAAGCAACAATAGAGATATATGGGATGATCTCAAAAGAAGTAACTTTCATATAATTGGCCTGCCAGAGGAAGAAAGAGAGGAAGGGGAAGTAAACATTCTAGAAAAAAAAAATAGAAAAAAATCCCAGACCTAAACAACAGAAAATACAGTAAGACTCAAGAGGCCCAAAGAGTCCCAAACAGAATCAACCCAGACCTGAGGACACCAAGACATATCATAATCACAATGAAAAGAAGTAAGGATAAAGAAAGGATCCTAAAGACTGCAAGAGAAAAACAGAAAGTCGCATACAGAGGAAAATCCATAAGACTATCAACAGACTTCTCCACTCAAAATCTAAACGCCAGAAGAGAATGGCAAGATATCTTTCGAGCACTGAATGAAAAAGGGTTTCAACCAAGGATCATATATCCTGTGAGACCTTCATACAAACTACATGGAGGCATCAAAACCTTCTCAGACAAACAACAGTTAAAGGAGGCCACCATCAACAAGCCTGTAATGAAAGAGGTTCTAAGACACTTCTTATAAACAAGAACATCACTATAATATTTGCCATATATCAGAGCAAATAAAAATTCATTGAATAATGTCAATAAAATATATTAAATCCATAGTATCAGTAAATGTCAATGGCTTAAATGCAGCCATTAAAAGGCACAAAGTAGAAGGATGGATCAGAAAATACAGCCCACCATATGCTACTTGCAAGAAGGCCAACTGATTGAACAAGACAAACACAGATTTATACAGATCAATGAAGCAGAGAATCAACAAAGAACCAAGAGAATTAAATGAATAGATGGACAGACTAGACCTCCTGGGCATTTTCAGAGTTCTTCACCCCAAAAAAACTGGGACACACATTCTTTTAAAATCCATACAGAACATACTAAAGGATAAACTATATGTTAGACCATAAAGACAGTATCAACAATTCAAGAGCATTGAAATCATCCCAAGTATCATCTCAGACCACAGTGGAGTAAAGCTTAACATTCAACAACAAACAGAAAATTACTAAAAGTCACAGAATTTGGCACTCAACAACATACTGCTTAAGAACTGCTGGTTCAGAGAGGCACTCAAGGAAGAAATTCATATATTCCTGGAAACAAATGAAAATGAAGACACTAGTTATCAAAATACTTAGGATGCAGCTAAAGCACTATTGAGAAACTCATAGACATACAATCACATATTAGAGAACAAGAAAAAGCTCAAATAAATTACCTTTCTGCATGTCTTAAGGATATAAAGAAAGAGGAAAAAAGGAAACCTAAAGCAACCAGAAGGACAGAAATCACTAAAATTAGAGCAGAAATAAACATCTAAAATAAGAGTACCATACAAAAGATCAATGAAGCCAAATGTTGGTTGTTTGAAAAATTAAACAAGATTGACAAACCCCTAATTAGACTCACTAAACAAAAAGGGAGAAGTCTCAAATAAATATAGTTGTAAAGGATAAAGAAGATATCACAACTGACAACACAGAAATCCAGAAAATCACGCAAAACTTCTAAGAAGAACTATATGCCATCAAGATAGAGAATCTGGAAGAAATAGAAGAATTCCTAGGAACATATGTCCTTCCAAAACTGAACCAAGAACAACTATAAGACGTAAATGCACCAATCCCAGACAAAGAAATCAAAATAGTTATTAAGAATCTTCTCAACAAAAAATGTCCTGGGCAGATGGTTTCACAAATGAATTCTACAAAACCTTCAGGAAACAGTTAATACCTATACTTCTAAAGCTCTTCCTCAAGTCCTAAGAAAGAGGAATACTCCCCTCCATTATTAATATGAGAGGAAAAATTGATGGTATGTCTCAAACTTTTTAAAACACAGACTTAGTTTTTTTAATACATAGGCTGAGTCTTTGATATGTGGACTCTCTCAAAAGCCTAGACCAGATAGATCAGAAGCAACTGGTGGCACAGCTATATACAAGATACTGGGTATTATACAACAAACCCTAACAAAGGGACTTTTCAAAGTTAACCCAGTTACCAAAAATGTGATGATAACAATAACTACCCATTGTCTTCTTGAACCCTAAAACAGCAGGAACCTCACATTTCCACTATAGATCCTATATTTCCCCCAGTCCTGGAACCTTAGGGTAGGGCCAACTCTCCTACATGCTTCTCTCAATTCATATCAAATAATATTACATGGGCCGATCGCAACCTAATCAGCACAATGAGTTCCACCTCAACATGCTTCGCTTCAGACTGTGTGCAGAGACTTCAGGTGTGGAATGTCAACCCTTCAGCTTCATTACTCAGGTGAGACCTTTCCTTTCATAGTATTTTCTAATTCCATCCCAGGTGGTTCACTTCCAAACAAAGTCCCAAAACCTAGATATAGACCAGGTTCCCTGAGAGAGAGCATATGTTCACACATATCCATAAACTAGGGCCAAATATATACCTGAAAGCAGAAGTACACTAGAGTTTGCAGTGAGTACTCCCAAACACTTCATCTCCACTATCCCAACCTTTGGGTCTATGATTGTTCAACAATTTGTTTGGCTTTGTATGTTAACTCTCTTTTCATCCACCAGGTTCCAGATGCCATCAGGATGCCAGCCAGGCTTCCTCAAACTGAAGACCGCACCAAAGTGTCCTGGAGCTCTTCTTCCCCAGAGACCCACCCTACTAGGGAAAGAGAGAGGCAGGCTGGGAGTATGGATCGACCAGTCAATGCCCATGTTTAGTGGGGAAGCAATTACAGAAGTCAGACCTTCCACCTTCTGCAACCCAGAAGGACCCTGGGTCCATGCTCCCAGAGAGATAGAGAATGGGAAAGCTATCAGGGGAGGGGATGGGATATGGAGATTGGGTGGCGGGAATTGTGTGGAGTTGTATCCCTCTTATCCTATGGTTTTGTTGATGTCTCTCCTTCCTTAAATAAATAAATTAATTAAAAAAATAAAAAAGGAAAAAAAAGTTCCTGATGAAATAGTATCTAATTAGACTTAGATACCCTCCTCACCTACTTTCTATTACAGTTCTCTCACTCACTCCAAAGCTAACTTTACCAAAGTAAGGACTTCAAAAGATGAATAAGGGCAAGATATTGGCATACTTTAATGATGACTCTTTAGTCACTATCAGGCCACCCCATCAGCTGGGGCCCTAGTTGTGGAGTCCTGACATTCCCAAACAGATATGATGGGCCTAGACCTCAAGAAAATCCCTCTCTCCATTGTTATGGGTCATCTCTATCGTGAACAACAAAATAGACTCCTTAGTGCCCCCCTGCCATAGGACCTTGCCCTTAACTTGGACCAATAACAGTAGAGATGTTCCATCTTCTAAAGGGAGGATGGACAACATACTCTATGCTACACCTGTGGAAGATGGGTCAATATTGGGGCATCTTGGAATGTTGCTACTCATGACCACAGAATGTGAGCTCAGATCTACAGGGATACAGAGGTCACATAGGCTCCTAAGCTGAATATGGGCCCCAGACCAAATCAAATTGATGGTGTTTATAGTCAACAATATTTATACCCCTTTCCCATAGTAGGGAGCTACTCTTTTCTCTGATCCAGCTTTCTAGCCCTTTTCCAGCCATGACATTATCTCCCCAGACAATAACTTGGATCCACCTGCATATCAGATTTCAGGCTCAGGGAAAAAGAAGTAGTATATCCGTAAGCCCTTTGGAATATAACTAAAATATGCCTATTAGCTATCTACAAAATGGAGGACCCAAACTCTTCATCTGCACTATTCCAGCCTTTAGGTTCATGATTGTTCTGCAACTTGTTTGGCTTTATATGCTAACTCTCTTTTCAGCCACCAGGTTCCAGATGCTAGCCTGATGCCAACCAGAGTTCCCTGGACAGAAAACCCTATCAATGTGTCCTGGAGCTCTGCTTCCCCTGATCCCCACTTTACTAGGGAAAGAGAGAGGCAGGCTGGGAGCATGGATTGACCTGTTAACACCCATGTTCAGTGGGGAAGCAATTTCTATTATGGCTGTTCTAGTTTGCATTCATACCAACGAGTACAAGGGCTCTATTTTATATGTCTTCTCCATAATGTTCATGGCTTTTTTCTTTGATAATAACCATCAAAATATATTTGACTTTAAATCCCATGTATGTTTTCCAGATGATGAATGAATGATGAATGATATTGAGTACCTTTCATGTATTTTTTGTTATCTGTATGACTTTTGGGGAAATAAGTCTCTTCAGATTTTTTGTCCATTGTTTTATATTCTTAGTTCACTTCCCTGCATTGAGGTGTATAAGTTCAGTGTGTGTGTGTGTGTGTGTGTGTGTGTGTGTTTGTATGCATATATATATTGATTTTTTTTTAGTTTTTTTGGTTGTCACTAGAGCTTCACTATTCTAGGCTTACTTTTAAAAAATATTAGTGATTTAATATTGAATTATATAATTATAAGATAATAGGATTATAATTAAACACTTTTCCTACTACTAGAGTTCTGTGTCTCCATCCCCTTCCAGCAGAAACTGCAGTAGCTCTTCCCATGTCACAGATATAGGTTAATGTATATCTCTATCTATATATCTTTATAAAAATTTATTGTCCTTATTTATTAGATGAGTCAGCCAGAAATCAAGAGGGTAAGGGTAGGGAGGGATGGAGGGAGGGAGGTAGAGAGAGAGAGAGAGAGACCTGCAGCACTGCAAAATTTTGTTTGAAAACAAAATTTCCCTGTGATAAATACTTCAGATCCCTGGTAGAATTGGAGTTCAAGGCCCTCTGTCCCCTTTCCCCTAACATCCCCCCCAGAAGTATGGGCCAAGGGTCTTTTTGGGGTACAGAAGGTGGGAATTCTGGCTGCTGTAATTAATTCTCTGCTGGACATGGATGTTAGCTGGTCGATCCATATGCCCAACCTGTTTCTGTCTTTCCTTAGTGGGGTAGAGCTCTGTAGAAGAAAGGTTCTAGGACATATTAATGAGGTCATCTGCTCAGAGAGGTCAGGTGGCTAAAAGACAGTAAGATATAAAGCAGGAAAAAATGTTTAATAGACTTTGGGTTAAGTATGGTTATCCCCTACTCCTAAATTTTTGTGGTATGGAGTTGCATTAAATAGTTGAGAATTTTATTTCTTTTTTAAACTTATTTGTATTAGTTATTTAAAATATGACAATAGGCTTATAGCTCCAAACTACTCCCACCACCAAAGGTCTGTTCCCACCCGCAAGGATAATGACCCTAGTTCTCCCAAAGCTCCATGTTTCAATTCTGTATATTCCACATATGACTTAATCTATCAAGTGATTGTCTTTCACTTCCTTCTTTACTGAACATAATCATCTCCAATTCTGTCCATTTTGTCCCAAAGCCACAATATCTTTTTAAATTGACTTTTTATATCATCAAGTTGTATTCCATGGAGTATATGTCCTATAACTTCTGTATCCAGTCATCTGTCAGTGGATATTTAGGTTGCTACCATATGTTTGCTTTTGACAATATTGCAGCTATGAACATGTAGGTGCATATGTTGGAGGATGGGCCCACTATCCCGGAAAATCCAGGCCGTTGTTTCCATGAGGTCCAAGCAGGTTGACCCCCTGCTCTCCCTCCTGGTCAAGATGAGGGCAGATTCCTAGATCTCATAAACTAATGAATGGCTTCTCCTGAATGGGGCCTACCTTTCTGCACATGTCCCTCCTCTCCCCTTAAAACAAAGGCCATCAATCACTGTAGATTGTGTTTGGCCACACTTGAAAATCCACCACAAACTCCTATTACTCAACTGCCCCCTCCTCCTCCCTCCCCTTGCCCTGAGGTGCCTGTAATTTACCCCCCCCCCCGGGGGAAATGGATTGTGAAGGTTGTGATCAAATCTTGTATGGTAAATTTCTACTTGTGATCAGTTTACAGGTTAAAATGTGACTATGCATTGTGTTGCTTTGTGCTTGGGTTAATGATGACCTGGACGTTCTCCCTGGGCAATGGGTATATTCCCTTGCTTTCTCTTTCAATAAACAAGTTGCCCCACTGAGGATCTCCCAGAGCTGACTGCTTGTCTCTCTGAGCACTTGCCCTCGACACATGGAGCTACCCCAAGACTCTCAGGGGGCTGCTCTGACCTTTGCTGCCAATGGCCAAGGGGGCAGGGGACCCGGAGTGACAGCATGCACATATGTCTCTTCAAATTAGGTTTTTCATGTCTTTTGAATAAATGCTTAAGAGTAGTATTACTGGACCATAAAGAGTTTCTATTTGTATATATTTAAGTGTTCTCCATGCTGTTTTCCATAATGACTACACCAGTTTGCATTGGCATCAACAATACAACAGAGTCCACTTTCTTCACATTATTGCCCATACTTATCATTTCCTGTTCTTTTGATGTGGGGCATTGTCACTGGTGTGGAGTGGAATCCCAGTGTGGTTTTAATTTCCTTTTCTGGTGTGGATTTTTTTGATATCTCTTTCTTGCCTGATTATAGCAGTGAGGACATCCAGGGTTTCACTCAACAGAAGTGGTGAGAGTGGGTATCTTTTTCTAGTTCCTCCTGATTTTAGGTGGAAATCTCTCATATTTTCCCCATGGAGTATGATGCTAGCCATAGATAGCCTTTATTTTGTTGATGAAGTTTCCCTATACTCATAATTTCTATAGGGCTGGATCTTGCTAAATACTTTTTTTAGCATGAATTTATATGACCATGTGACTTTTATTGTTTGTGTGTTTGTTTATATGGTGGATTTCATTGATTGATTTGTGAATGCTGAACCATCCTTACTTCCCAGGAATAAGTCCTACTCTGTCTTGGATTATTCCCTTTATATGTTGTTGGACTTCATTTGCTAAGATTTTGTTAAGTATCTATGTATTAATATTTATAAGACATATAGGTCAATACTTTGATTTTTGATGGAAGCTAGAAAATCTATTTTAGGTATGTTCCTAGGTTCCAATGACTATGCTGAAGCTTGATAGCTAACTTACAGGTGAACTAAAAATATTGTGTGGGAAGATAGTGTCAGAGTTGAGAACAGGACTAGAAGGCTGAGTTAGGGCAGAGAGTAGCTCCTAAACTTGAATAAAATATGTAAATAAAATTAACTATTAACCATATAAATCTTGCCTGGGCCCATATCTGTTCATATTTGACACAGGATCCTCTATAACCTCCAAGTCCCTGTTGGTCTAAGCTCACAGTCCATAGTCACAGTTGGGGACATTCTAGACTGTACTCCTTTCAGAACCAGTTTTCCTAGATGGCAGAGTAAGATGACCCAGCCTCCCTTTGGAAAGTGGGGCAGTCATAAGGCAAAAATGTTATCTGTATTTCTGTGAAATAATATTTCAATTAGAAATTTCTGAATGTGTTGGATATCTGGGAACCTCAGAGCCAAACAGTCTGAGGAGCTGACATTAAGCATAATTACTGTGAGAATGTGTGTGTTAAATACACAGAGTGAGGTGGACAGGGGAAGGCCAGTGGACTAGATCTAATGATGAATGAAGATAAATGACACACAGGTGACTGGCTTGGAGCTGTGGTGTGATGTACTGTGGTTAGTGGCTTCATCCTGAATCCTGTCATCTCTCCACACTCCATGTTGTGCTCCACACTCCACATTTCAGGGCCTTGTTTCCTCTGTGTCCACTCACCTGAGGATTCTTTATTCCAGCAACATTTTCCTGCCTCCTGGTTTTTTATTTTCTGAGGCTATTTTGTCTTACTCCTCCTGGTAAACCCTTACTCATTCATCAAAGTTTCATTCAAAGGTTATATCTTTGGGAATTTTTCCACTGTACAGTCTCTGATGGTAGAAAGATAATCTTCAGCATTTCATAGTACATACTCCAGTGGCAGCCTATATCATGTTGTGTTGCATTAGTGTAAAGGCATGACTCCATAAAATGCATTTTACAAGAGGTACCAAGCTAGCTTATGTGTGTATGTGTTTACAAGAAAAACAATTCTTGTTTTCTCATACTGAACTTTATTTCAGATAACTAGAAGGTTATGAAGTAACTAGAAAGTAAGAAAAAAGAACACAATGTATATGAATCAGGACATAAAACAACTATGAGTTAAGCAGAGGAAGGCTGAGGTCATAATTTACCCATCTTTACATTTCAAAAACACAGCATTGTGAAGAAAGCTAAGTGGTGCACAATTTATTTTTTTTCTTTTGTTGCACTTGTTGTTTATCATCATTGTTGTTGTTGTTATTGCTGTCTTTGTTGTTGGGTAAGACAGAGAGAAATGGAGAGAGGAGGGGAAGACAGAAATGAGGAGAGAAAGATAGTCACCTGCAGACCTGCTTCACCGCCTGTGAAGTGACCCTCCCCATCCCCCCACAGATGGGGAGCCAGGGGCTTGAACCAGCTCAAATGCTGGTCCTTAGGCTTTGCCCCATGTGTGCTTAACCCACTGTGCCACCACCCGGCTCCCCCAAGTGCACAATTTCAATGATTTTATTTGTTTAATTATTTATTCATTAACATCACCCTTGAATGCACTGTGCATTAATTACGAAAGTACTAGACTTCCTCCTATTTATGAACTGTTTGGTCACCAATACCAAAGCATGACGTGTCAGGTCACTACTTCTCTCACTAAAGACCTAGAGCTATCAAGTCATTGGATCAAGAGTGCACATCTTAGATATTGTTCAAAACACCTTTCAGGATATCATCTGCAAAATGTGAAAAAAAAGTGAATTGAACATTCCTGCAGTCTAATCATTCACACTATATGTGAAAGAATAGAAAGTAATTTTGAATGTGATATATTATAAGTGTTTTCCATTTGTACTCATTCTGATTCTCTAATGTTCCTTTATTCTTGGACTGTTCATACTTGGTCCCATTTTGGTAGAATATTTATACATTATTAAATACTTTGATCTATCTTGCTTCCTATATTTGTGAGGGACTTTTCAGCCTTTCAGTCTGTGGTGACTAGTTGGAGGTTACTGATTATGTCTCTTCCTAAATGGGCATATCTTTGTAGTTGAAATAATTGGAAAGCCACACAAGGGTAGTGTCTGTTTGTGGTGTGTCAGTACTTGTAGACATTTTCTGAAAGCATCTGTCATGTACTGCATTTAGCTTCTGACCATGACCATTTCATCAACACCAAAAACACCAGTGACTTCCACCTCCAAAATATTTTTAGCAATGTAAGGGAAGAGACAGGGCCCATATGGTGGCATACCTGCTCAAACACATATGTTATAATATTATGATCCCAGACCTCACCTGCAAGGGGAAAGCTACATGAGTGGTGAAACAATGCTACAGGTGTTTTTCTTTCTCACTGCATCTTTATCTTCCCTTTCCCTATCAATTTTGTCTCCACCCAAAAAATAAATTAATTAAACTAGATATAAATAAAAAGGGGGCAGATCAGTTAATATTTCACCCAGCAGAGCACATACCTTGTAGTGCATTGGACTACACAGTCAAACTCTGGCATCACATGGGAGCACTACACTCTGGGAGAGGCTTTGTGAATGCTGGAATGTTTCTGTGATGTCTTTTCTATATATCGCCCTCTCTCTTAAAACCATTATAAAAAGAGAGCCAGTTCCTGTAGGGAAGGAAGGAAAAGACAAATGTGTGGGGAGCCACATGTGCCCTCAAGGTTGCTATTGGCATGGCCACATAGCCATTGTTCACAGAAGGCCTTGCTTACAAGGTAAGTTTCTGTTTCCTAACTAGAGTCTTGACAAAGAAAAGTTTCTGTTTGTCACCACTGTACAGTTTCTCGTAAGTCAGGTAACTTGCCCACCTCCCTATGAATCACCCAGGACCATCTAGATAATGGCTGATCACCATGACAACATGTCATGTCAACCAATTGTCCCCAAGTGCTAACCTCCCCCTTACCCTGGCCTTACAAACAGCACCTTTGGTGCTAATAAACAGACTTGATCAGAATCCTGTCTTATCTCATTTCTCTGTTGCGTCTCTTGTCCCCATTCCCTCTCCTTTGTCCTCACTCCCTCTCCTAGGTTTACCCACGTTGAAGGTCCCACGGGACGGGACACAAATGTATAAAGGGAGTAGAAGATCATCAAAAGATTGTGGATGATAAAACAAAGACATTTGTTTAGACATCATTTCCTAATCATTTACCAAAGGAATAAGTAGAAAAGTCATATGTAAACTAACCTTTCTGCACACTATAAAGCACTACAAGTGTGGTAATGAAAGAAAGGACATGTGACAATTAGTTCCCATGAGCTCTTGACCGATTTTCTTATATTAAATTTGTCTTAAGAAAATAACCACAAATTTTTAGTATACTGTGATCTAGTCAGCATATACATAAGAGAAAAAAATTGGATATTTTATCAGTGACTTAATATTGATTTACAAAATTATAGGTTAATAAGAGTGTAATTCCATACAATTCCCAACACCATAGTTCTGTGTCAGCATCTCCTCCACTGGAAACTGCAGTAGTTCTCCCAAAGTCACAGATATAGGCTGGTTCTATAACTGTTTATCATATATATTTTTTTCTTTTTTATATTTATTCATTTATTCCCTTTTATTGCTCTTGTTTTATTGTTGTAGTTAATATTGTTGTTGTTACTGGTTTCATCACTGTTGGATAGGACATAAAGAAATGGAGAGAGGAGGGGAAGACAGAGAGGAGGAGAGAAAGGTAGACACCTGCAGAACTGCTTCAATGCCTGTGAAGCGACCCCACTCCCCGCAGGTGGGGAGTTGGGGGCTCAAACCAGGATCCTTACACTTGCGCTTTGTGCCGCCTGCGCTTAACTCGCTGCACTAGCGCTAGCAGATATCTTGACTATTTAATATTTCTCAGCTGAAGATAGAGGTTCATTCTTTGCTTCCTAGTGATTGGGGAAAAATGGTTTACTATTAATAGCCAAAGACTCTGTAATTAAAACAGAAATATGTTTCACCTCATTACTCTTGTTCGTTGTTGGTAAACTTTATCCAAAGTAAATATATAAATTTTGAATAATAATCCTTAAGAGCAAACATAAAATGAAGCATGCTGTCTTTTTGACACAGCTGTATTTTCATAGGTACATTAAAAAAACTAATAGTTCTTGAATGAGGGAAAGTATGGTGTGTCAACTTTCTAGCTATGGTAAAGCATTCACAGAAAGGAGAATCAAGACAAAGTACTAAGAGAAATATCACCTAAATAGTATTAGTTTACCAAATACCTGCATATATAATTAATGTTTATATTTATTTAAGTAAACACAAGGACCCACACAAGGATCTGAGTTCAAGCCCCTGTCTCTCCACCTATAGGGAGGACACTCATCCTGTATCTAGTATCTGTAACTTTGTTTGAAAATGTGCTTTCTGAAATGGAACTAAAGATATCTCCAGATGAAGGGAGTTGGGAAGTTGATATCTCAAACTTGGCGTCCATGAAAGAAATTTATTCAGAGAAATTTTCTTCCCACCGAAGTGTTGTTCCTTGAGATTTGGAAAGGGTTTTATGTGAAAAACTTCAAAGAGACATATGATTCTTAAAACATCACTATGAATCTTATAAGGAACTATCTTCCCTAAACTGGAACTATGATTCTAGAATAATTTATTCTTTGGTTAGCACCCTCTGAAAAGCAATACTACAAAAAGATAGATAAAAAAATGTTTCGCTAAGTTAGACAGTGACAGAGAACAGCTACTATCTGATTCCACACTATGAAGTTTCTCATGTCCTCAATCTCCAAGAAACTGAGAATTCAATGATAGTTTCTAGGGGGCTGGGATGAAGCTAAATTAAAAACGGTTAAATGAGTACAAAGTTCAGCTGTAGAAGATGAATGCTTTCTAGAGATCAGTTGTAGGGCACAGTGTCTATAGTTAACAATAGCTTATTACTCATTTAAAATCATGTGAGTGAGCTATAATATAGTTTCACTCAGTAGAACACACATTTTCCCATGTGTGAGGACTCAGGTTCGTGTCCCTGAAACCCATGAGTATATCATGACCAAGGAGAACTTAATGAACTGTGCAGTCGTACGGTGCTATCTCGCCTTTCTATGTCTCTTTCTCCACCTCTGTCTTTCTCTATCAGATATTAAGTGGTGAAGCAGGTCTGCAGGTGTCTATCTTTCTCCTTCTCTATCTGCTCCTCCTCTCCTAAGTTTTCTCTGCCCTATCCAATTAAAAATAAATAAATAAAAAGGCAGCCAGGAGCAGCGGATTAATAGTACTGTCACTGAGCCCCAATCATAACCTCAGAGGAAAAATAAAATAAAATAAAACGACATATTTTTAAAACTTATCTTAGTTTTCCTATAAGATTTCAATTTTCCCACACATTACGACCTTGCACGTAAATCCAAAATCTGTATCACTGTAGGTACTCAATCTGTGCTGGAAAGTCTCTAGCAGTGTCTTTGGAGTCACTACTACTATATAAATATATTATTAGGAATATTCAAATAATGTTTTCCCTGACATTTTATTTAGCTACAACATAATCTAATTCTATCTAACATATTTCCTAAGTTAAGATTAAAGATCTCTTTAGAATAGCAAACACTGTACTAGAGAAGTTTTTCTTAGAAGAATTCCCAGTATATCATGTCAGTGTGAGTGCTTCACAGTCACTAATCTGCATCTAGATTTGCTTTACTGAGAGGTAAAGGCAAGATTGCATGCTCAGCAATAGGGCTTTAGATGTTTTTCAGGTGAAATTCGTTTTTTAAATGTAGAGCCAATGCTGCCGAAATAAAAACTCATGGGAGGTATCTTCGAGAGACAACTTTTATTTAATCAATTCCCCTTTCTTGGGCACTTCATATGTGTCAAGCACTGAATTAGGAGTTCTGTCAGAGAGAGATGCAGGAAAGAATTATTAATAGCTGCATGCTCTGCTCTCAAGGATAGAGGCTGTGGAGCTAGGCTGCCTTCATAAATTAAAAGGTGTGCCTAGTACACCTGGACATAGTAGACACACTGAGTCTACTTATTCAACGGATCATAAATATTTCTTGAATCAGTGAGCAAACTGTTTCATAATAATAAATACAGATGTATGCAAATGTTTCAAGAGATTGAAGAAGTAAAACCTTCCTTTTAACTTAGACTGTGACTTACATTTTGAGGAAGTCTTATCTGGGTAGGGATCATGTCAATACATTTTAAAGATTTTGGTCTGGTTCTAGTCACTAAAAACAACAAGATACACTAGAATTCCTTTCAATATTAGATGATCAATAATGATCTTAAAATAAGTTAGTTATCTGTTTTGGAGATATAAGGGTATCTCAGTGAATATGATAAATTTGGGAATATATAGTAAGATCATAAAAATTTCTTCCTTTCTGGGACAAACCCATGGGAAGCTAAAACAACATTTAAGGCTGTGATTCTCCTTCAAATACAGATCTCAACACTTAGTTATCTAACCCAGAGTGTGTCATCCCAAGCATGCCAGTTTCTATTAATGATCCATCGTCGTTACTTATTCATAGAGGTAGCAAAGCTTTTTTTTTTAAGGATCTATCATCTCCTAAGATAATGAACCTTCATAAGATATTAAATTTCCCCCTTCACCTGTATTCTCATCATTAAAGTTAATTTATGTGAAGCACGATTTGAAATGTATGAATACTTAAAATATATACTATGAGTTACATTCACTCTTAGATGGATAAAATGCTTTCCATCATTTTTATGGACATTGTCATATTCATTTATTCATTTTACACTCTAATTTATGAAGCACTCACTATGTGGCAGATACTGAAACAAAATACTAGGGTCACAAAGACAGATAAAGCAGACATAGAATGTGCCAAATGTTGTTGCTCTGTAAGAAATTGATGGATGTATATCTTTGTTACAAGCAATGAGAGGAGGAAACATGGTGCTGTGATGGAGCCAACAGGAACAGAACAACTAGTTCAGATTGGTGGGCGGAGATACACTCTTTGAAGATGTGGAATTTAAGATGAAATTGGAAAGTAAAGAAGTTAATTATTCAAAAAGCAGAAGCAAGGCACAGGAAACACCTGTTGTAAAGAGACTGTTATAAAAGGTAAAAGCAGTGTAAAAAAAATGGGAGAATAACATAAGACTGGAAAAGACAAAAGGATCCCAGATCAGACAGATAGCTACTGTGTAGAGAAAGGTAAGAGAGTAGTGAAAATTTTTGAACAGCAGAATGTCACAATATATTTTAATTATTAAAATCCATATGGGTATAGAAAGAGATGGATGACATATTTAAGGTGGTGATAATTTTATGAATCATTAAAAATGATCCAAGTAAGGAATGGGGAAGTGACAAACTAGGACTGTAACAGAAGAAATTGAAATGGAGGGAGAGTTACCTACAGGTTTATCTGCTTAGAGAATATTATCTTATGATATCTTTCTCTCTGCACAAGCTGGTATCTATTGAAGGTTGAGATTATGTCTTTTTAATCTCTGTATTTCCATTCACAGCTGGGACTATTTAATGAAAAAAATTCACGAGTTAGAGTGTCTGAGGCATGAAAAACACTCATAGGATCTTTAAATAAATGAATGGGTTTGCTATCTGCTATCAATAGTAGAATTCTGCTTTCTTTGCCCTAAAATTACTTTTTCAAACCTCACTGATTTCTGATATGCTACAGTGTGGTGCACATGGCCACATTCTCATTTCCCACCCTCTTTAAGATCTTATAGACTTCAACAATGGGCTCTCAGTATTTTTATCTCAGTTGGAAGAAAGAGATTTGTTTGATTCTTTTATTGTATTGTAGTTTTACCTTTTCACTGATCATTTTCTTGACTCCCTCTAGATTTTCTTCTGTTCTTTTATGTCTTTTTTGAAATGTGATAACATCATGCTTCTGTTGTGAGCATACCACAGCCCTGTATGTCTACTGAATACTGGAATATGTTTAATTCTGATAGTGTTTCTAGTAAAACTTAACATTTTGCAGACATCTGTTGGTTCTAGGGAATGGGGCCCAAAGACCCACAAGACTTTTTATAATAGCAGTATAACTCATAACTTGAAATATAGAACACTACCTTGTTTAAAACTTTTTATTAGTGATCTAATATTGATTTACAAAATTACAAGATAACAGGGGTACAACTCTACACAATTCCTACTACCAGAGTTCTGAATCCCCAACACCTCCACTGTAAGTTATAGCAGTTCTCCTGAAGTTGCAGATGTGGAACAACTATTATTTCTACAATATCTGTCTGTATTTGTATATATTAAACCCCCCCACCTATTTTGTTTGTTTTGCCTTCAGGGATATCACTGGGGCTCGGTGCCTGCACTGTGAATCCACTGCTCCTAGAGGCTTTTTCCCCCCTTTTGTAGCCCTTGTTGTTTATTGTTGTGTTATTATTATTGTTGTCATTGTTGTTGGATAGGACTGAGAGAAATCAAGAGAGATGGGGAAGGTAGAGAAGGGGAGAGAAATATAGATACCTTCAGACCTGCTTCACCACTTGTGAAGTGACCCCCCTGCAGGTGGGGAGCCAGGGCTCAAACCACCATCCTTACCCTGCTCCTTGTGCTTTGGGCCATGTGCAGCCGCTAAACCTGCTGCACCACCTACGGGCCCCCAAGCCCCCCCTTTTAAGGTGCCATCTTCTCTTCCTTTCCAAGTCACATCTATACCAATTACTACTTCTAAATGTCCCTCCTTTTTCCTCTTCTATCTCCTGGTCCTGATGGAGTTGGAGTTCAGAGCCCACCGGTCATCTTCCCCCTATCATTTGTCCCCCACTGCAAGTATGGAGCAAAGTGCTGTTTTGAGTGCAGAATGCAGGAGTTCTGGCTTCTGTAATTGATTCTCTGCTGGACATGGGTTTTGTCTGGTTGGTCCATACCCCAGCCTGTTTCTGTCTTTTCCTATTGGGGCAGGGCTCTGGAGAGGCGAGGTTCTGAGACACATGGGTGAGGTCTTCTGCCCAGGGAAGTCAGGATTGAAATATGGTAACATCTACAACTTGGTGGATGAAAGAGGGCTAGATAAAAAGTGAGGCAAAACTATTTATGAACAGGAACCTAAAGTAGGACCAGTGCAGATAAAAACAGGTATTTTTAGGGTGGAAGGAAGCTACAAAGTTCATTTTAGGAATGTTCCTAAGGGCCCACTACTATTGTAGTTTTTGCTTGTGTTTGGTAAGTAGCATGGTGTTGGATTAAAATATTGTCTGAGAAGATGGTGTTAGAGTAGAGAAGAGGGCTAGAAAGTTCAAGGGCCAAGAGTAGCTCTCATTCTAGAAAAAAAATATCTATGACTAAAATTAACTGATTACCTCATCCACCTGACCCAGGGACCATTTATATATTTATATTTAGCACAGGAGCCTGTCAGTCTGTGCCGCGGAGAAGAGAGAGAGAGGAGTTCCGGAGCAAGTGGGGTACACAAATCTTTATTATTGGATTGGGGGGGGTGGCTCAGGCCATGTGGAGTCAGCCAACCATGGCCGTACCCACTACCTCACCACCAGGCAAGAGCAAGAGAGAGAGAGAGGGCGCTGAGGGAGAGAGAGAGAGAGAGCCCAGAGAGAGGGTGGGGGGGAAGTGAGAGAGCTTTTATTGGGCAACAACCAGGGGTGACTGTGGGGGCAGGATTGGTTAAAGGGGGCACTGCTAGTATTTTGCGGGGCGTGGTAAAACCTGGGGGCAGAGACTGCATCAGAATAATTCCTCAGCATCATCTCCTCCTTTCCCTTCATATCTAAATGGACACAGTAAAGAAATATGGAATGGAGCAGGCTTAAATGTTTTTAAGGAATGCCGTGCTCAGGTGGGAAGATATAGGACTTTCTGTGGAGGAGGGAAGGCTTAAATGGTTGCCAACCTTGTGAGATTGATGTGTCCCCCTGTGCTCAACCCCTCTTTAGAGAGAGAGATTTACCTGGAGGGACTCATCTCATAGGTTAAGCATAGCCTGCTCAACCATCTCCTCACAATATTGCTACATCTTTTTCTATCTTTCTATCTATTCATCACATAAGATGGTTCAAAGTCTGTAAAAGACTATCTATGACAGAGGAATAGTGGTGTAGGGGTGAGCAGAAACCTTTTGGGCATAAGCCTAAATGATATAACAAAACAGGAAGGGACAAGTAGGGGAGTAGTAAAAGCCAGTGTGATGTCAAGGGAAGGATTGGTGTGTAAAGGAATGTTCCCTGTTTGGGGGGGAGGGGAAAGGGTACATAATGAGGGGGAGGTGGGAGGGCATGACCCACGAAACAGAGGGGCTATTTGGCATTGTATAGTCCTCAAGGCAACAGTCTGTAAAGTCTATGAACTACTCAGGATCAGTCTATGAAAACTAGCAGTGTGAAGGGAAATAAGCTGCTTTAAAATTGTGTAAAGTGCCTATAGGGTATGCCAGCAAGTCTGATAAAAGTCTCAGTCCAAAGTAGATGGCTAGGGGAAGAAATGGCAGGGGATGAAACGCTACATGAGGAAGGTCAGCCGCTGGAATTCTGCTTTTCTGTAGATAGCTACCTGGAACCGCCAACACGTGACAGGCAAATCAGAAGCAGGAACGGCAAGCAGGCATTAAGAAAGTTCTGTCCTTGGAGTCTGTGTATCAGGTTCTTCAGATCATGTTAAGTGATATCTAGGGTTTCGGGGGGGGGGGTGCCACTGTAGTCCTGCAGTCTAGTGGGTGACGTCAGGGTGTGCAGGGGTTCAGATGGTTTTTCCTGGGATTCCTGTGAAAGAAACACAAACAATCTGCTTCTTGTGGTTAATTTGAACTTGTAACAAGTTAGAGGTTTACTATAGTTGATACCTTGATGATTATAATTGGTTTAAATATCTTTATGATTTTATTTAAAGGTCATCTAATGTAGCATTTAAAGGTCATCCTCCTGTAGCAGTCTCTACAGCAGGATCTTGAGACCAATTTTAGTTAAAATATGTATTTTGAATTTTAACTATTTTTACTTTGGAATATAAACAGACTCAAATTAGAGAGTTAACACATTTTTGTGACAATGACTTTAACATTTACAGTACCAGATTGATGCCAGATCTGTTGTGGATTAATTTCCACAAGATAGTTTACAGGGCACTTTTGGGGGCCCTCAAAAAGTGTCCTGTATAGAGAATTTATATTTTAGTTTGGGGAATGTATTGTCACATTAAACATTTAGACTTTTACCTTAAATAGTTAGTTACCTTTAGCAAATTAAATTTTACCTTGCCTGGTAATAATGTAGCTGTAAGGTTACACTTTTGACTGTTAAGTTAGTGTTACCAAACTTGAGACATACCCATAAACATTTAGTTATAACACACTGGAGGAAAAAAACTTTTGTTATAAAAACATACCATTTTAAAAACAAATTTATATCTGTCATTAGTCACACAGTTTAAGACTAAACACTTACATATATACCAAAACTATATATAAAAATAAAGAGGGGGGGAAACAAAAATTTTGGAATGTTTCTGGACGTCTCCAGAAACTTTGGCTGCATCCAGCATTTTTATATAAAGTCAATTACCTTTTAGAGTACTCTGAGCAGATGGGTCATGCAAAAAATATATATATTTTTGGTCATTCAACACACTCACTCACAAAACACAACTGGCCAGTTATAACATAAGACATTCAGGGAAAGGGTAGGAGAGAGGTCTCTGTGAGCCAGATTTTGTAGGTTCTGCCATGTTGTATTATGGGTCGTGGGATGTATCCTGCATGATAGTCCTCTTGTAGTATCTCTTGTTCTTCAGGGATAACATTGCCATCCTGCGGGTATTGTCAGACATGGTGGGCAGGAACCCAGACAGGTTTAGAGTAATTTTGAGGGAAAACACATGTGAAACCCCTTCCCATGGTCAATAGGGGGTCAGGCCCTTTCCAAATTTTATCGAGTGGGTCTTTCCATTTGACCTTAATAGATGGGTGGGTAGATGATGTTTTCCAATGAAGAATAATAGGAGGTAGGTCCGAATTATTGTAAATATTAAAGATATTTAATGTAGTTAAGGCTTTTGGTAGCTGGATATTGGGGGGATATGTTCCTCCTTTATCTTTATTTCATTGAGCCTTAAGCATTTGATGGGCCCTCTTGACAGTGCCTTGTCCCTGTGGATTGTAGGGAATGCCCGTGGTATGAGTAATATTCCAGAGGGAACAAAAATCTTTAAATTGTTTGCTGGTGAACATAGGTCCATTGTCTGTTTTCAGAAAAAATGGCAAACCCGTAATGGCAAAACAGGAGAGCATATGGCTTATAAGCTTTTTAGAGCTTTCTCCTGTCTGAGCTGTTGCCCACATAAATTTAGAAAAGGTATCAATTGAGACAAACACATATTTTTGTTTGCCAAAGTTTGGTATGTGGGTGACATCGATTTGCCAAATAGCATTAGCTTTTTAGCCTCAGAGGTTAACCCCAAGAGTTTGAATAGCAGGTGTTTTTATGAGACTTGCACAGGAAGAGCATGTAGCAAGGATATGTTTTAACTGTGGTAAAGGAGCATCAGGAAATCGAGCTCGAAGGCCTTTAAGATTAACATGGGTTAGAGAAAGAAAATCAGCAGGATCAGAGACAGAGACTGGGAAAGTTCCTGTAGAGGCAAGGTGGTCAGCTGAATCATTCCCTTTGGACAGGGAACCAGGAAGAGGGCTGTGGGAAAGAAGGTGTTGAATATACAGTGGTTGGGTTCGAGAACAGAGCATAGAGGCGATTTGAATCAAGAGAGGGGAAAGTGGTTTGTCATCAATTTTCACATAAGAACGAGCAAGCCATGGAAGTAAGTTAACAGTATACACACTATCAGAAAAAAAGGTTGAAGGATTCTGGTACAGCTTTTAGTGCAAGGAAAACATCATAAAGTTCTTTGTAATGAGGGGAATTCTCAGGAAGCTCAGTAAAGAGAGGTTTATGAGATTGTTTGTCTGGGTAATATATAAGGGCAGCAGATCCCCTTTTTCCTCCATCAGTGTAGACTGTAGGAGCAGAGGGAATGGGATCCCAAGAGAAAAGTTTAGGTTCTAGTAGAGGCAAAAGAGGTAAAGAAGCTATCAATTTATTAGAAGGAAAATGGTTATCTATTTGTCCTGGAAACCCCACGAAGATTATGGCAAAGCGGGAATGATGGCGTATGAGCCACTCTGTATCTGTGAGAGAAAAGGGCAGAATAATTAAATCTGGTTCTTTCCCTAAGACCTGCAGAGACCTATTTCTCCCTTGACGAACCATGAATGCTAACGCGTCGATCTCAGTGAGGAGTCTTGGAGCTCTGCCTACTGGCATGTGAAGCCACTCGAGAACCCCATGGTTTTGCCACAGTGCCCCTACTACTGTGGGGGTGGAGGTAAAGATTAGAAGGTTTACCAGAGAGGAGGGGGAGAATCGAACAAGGTGCATGTTCTGGAGTGCCTGGTTAACCCTTTCCAGTGCCAAGGAGGCCTCGGGAGTTAACTTACATTTTGAGGAGGGCTATTTGTTTCCTCTTAACAGGTCAAACAGTGGTTGGAGGCAGCTTGTAGGCAGATAGAGACACTGCATAAGCCAATTTAAATTTCCAAGAAAATTTTGTAAAGAAGCAAGAGTAAGGTTAGAAGGAAAGGTGACATTAGGTTTTAAGGGACGAATTTGCGTTAGAGAAATCTCTGAACCTAAGAAAGATATTGGAGGAATTAGCTGTATCTTCTCAGGAGCTACATTATGACCACTTTTCTTTAATGCAGGAATGAGAAAATCACGTAAGGCACAGAGATCTGTATCTGATTTTCCTCATTAATATATCATCTGTGTAATGAAAAACATTAAAGCCCTTATGAATATATGGGAAAAGGGCAGATTTAACAGCCTCCTGACAAATTGTAGGACTATTGGCCATGCCCTGGGGCAGCACCACCCATTCAAATCTGTCAGCAGGGCTGGCGTTATTAATAGAAGGAACATTGAAGGCAAAATGTTTACAATCTTGAGGATGCAAGGGAATAGACAAAAAACAATCTTGTATATCAATAGCTATGATTGGAATTCCTGTAGGAATTGCAGAAGCAAGAGGCAAACCCCTTTGTGGGGAGCCCCAGACCTGCATGGTTTTATTTACCGCATGGAGATCTTGGAGGAGGCGCCATTTTCCTGAGCGCTTTTTAATCACAAAGACAGGAGTATTCCATGGGCTTCGAGAATGACGAATATGTCCCAAGGATAACTGCTCTTGGACGAGCTCCTTTAAAATTTCTAGTTTATCCCTAGGTAAAGGCCACTGTTCCACCCAGACAGGCTCATTAGAAAGCTAGTCTAAGCGGGGAGTTTGCTTACGAACAATAGAAGTTAGTATTGGTGGTGCTGATTAGATCTGGTCTTGCAGGTGCGGGTGTTACGCTCTGCAGTGACATCTGTGGATATCCTAACATCAAGACATTCCAGAAGATCCCTGCCCAGTAGGTTGGTGCTAATATCAGCTACCAAAGGGCGGAAGTGTCTGGTAGACCCATATGGGTCTTCCCACATGAGTGAATCTCGTGTGTGAAATGATGGGATCACCCCTCCTACTCCATGTATACTGTGTCTGGGGAGGAGATCCCAATTTGGGGGAACCTCTGCTTGCCTTAAAATCATCTTTTCTGCCCCCGTGTCAATCAAAAACTTAAAAGGAATATTGCCAATCTTTCCTGTCATAGAAGGGTGACCTCATTCTAAAACAGGAGTGGTCCACAAAATCTCAGGCCATGAATTTGTACCATTCAGGGGTGTACCATATTTATGAAATTTGGACCAACAATCTCTCTTCCAATGAAATCCTCTACGACATCTGGGACAAATTGTCCGTGGCTTCTGGCTCCCTGACTGAAGGCAGGGTTGTCCTGACTAGAGGCGGGGTTGCCCTGACTGGAGGCGTGGTCACATCTTATCTGGACATTGGTTACACCAATCCCCTTGGCGACTGTACTGAAAGCAGGCCCCATTTTGATTACGTGGGGTAACTGCATAAATCTGTGTTGTAGCGGGTGCTCCATCAGAGCCTGATGTAAGTTCTTGTGTCGCTAAAATCCAATTATCTGGGTGTAGGTGTTTAAGACTAAGGCATACCTGACAGAATTGTTGTATCATGCCATCCCAGAAAATAGAACGCAGGAGTAGAGAGCAGACTTCAGGATTATAAATCTTTCTCTCTAAGGTTGCCCTCACCCTTGAGATGAAGTTTGCTAAGGATTCATCAGTGCCTTGGCAAAGAGAGTTAATGGGGACTGAAGACTCTATTGTGGCTGGGGTTACCCTTTCCCATGCTTGTGTTGCGTAGATGCATACCTGTTCAAAATAACTGGTTGGAAACCTGGCTTCTGCTTGCTAAGTTCCAGATTCAAACACTCCTGCTCCAAACAAAGCATCAAAATTCCATTCTATCTGTTTGTTACTATTTTCCTGCGATTGTCTAGAGCATTCAATACAGAAGCATGCCTTCCATTTTAGGTAAAGGGGATCTGGGAGTGCAGCACAAGCCAGGTCTTTCCAGTCCTGAGGGGTGTTAAGGTGCTGGTAAAAACTTAAAATATACTTGGTCCATGGAGCATGAATTCCATCCTCCTTAACTGCTTGTCTGGTTCTCTGAAGCCTTTAGAGGAGTATGGATGCCACACCTGAGGGTTTTGTCTACTGGAGGCCACATTTACCAGAAAGGTGTGGACTTGGTTTGATGATGTGGGGGAGAGAGCCACAGAAGCTGCTGTAGTGGCCGCAGGGGAAACTGAACACATATCTACTGGGACGGAGCTCTCGGTGTGGACTGCAAATGGTTTAAGGTCCCTAAATGCTGAAAACATATCCTTTAACTCTGGTATCTCAGCCACAAGGTCTCTTAATGATGAGATATCAGCAGGGGGAGGAGTCGAAGGTGAGGAAGCCACAGGGTCTCTTAATGATGAGGTATCAGCAGGGGGAGGAGTCGAAGAAACGGAAGCCTCAGGGGAAGCCAGAACCTGGGCAGCAGGAGGGGTCAGAGAAGGGGAAACCTCAGGGGGAGCCAGAACCGGGGCAGCGGGAGGAGGGTCAGAGAAGGGGAAGCCAGAATAGGGGCAACAGGGTCAGCTGGGGGCGGGGTCAAAAGAGGAGCCGCCGAACATGTGTGCATGTCTGTGGGAACAGGAGTTTTGGGGCTAACTGCTGATCGCTTAAGGCGTTTAAGTTTTGCGCACATATGCTTTAACTCTCATATCTCAGCCTCAAGGTCGCTTAACCTTGTGGCAGAACACCTTGTACATATCTTGTAAGTAGCAAATATAGCCATGAAAACCCATGGTGTAGCGAAAATTAAAGCGTCTCTGAGATTAAGAACCTGTCCCAGGAGAGAAGGATATAATGTCTGGGACACCTCCTCATAAAACAAAAAATGTCCCATGGTGGGAGGAAACACGGGGCCACAGAGGCGGGCGAATGCCACTTACCTGTGTCTGGGCTACTTTTGGGGACCTCAGGCCGGGCCATCCAGCGGGGCGTGAGTGCGAGACACGATGGGTGCCAGGTGTCAGTCTGCGCCATGGAGAAGAGAGAGAGAGGAGGTCCGGAGCAAGTGGGGTACACAAATCTTTATTATTGTATCCGGGGGTGGCTCAGGCCACGTGGAGTCAGCCAACCATGGCCGTCCCCACTACCTCACCACTGGGCAAGAGCGAGAGAAAGAGAGAGAGAGAGAGAGAGAGAGGGAGAGAGAGGGCGCTGAGGGAGAGAGAGAGCCCAGAGAGAGGGCGGGGGAGAAGTGAGAGAACTTTTATTGGGTAACAACCAGGGGTGACATGTGGGAGCAGGACTGGTTGAAGGGGGCACTGCTAGGATTTTGCGGGGCATGGTAAAACCTGGGGGCAGAGACTGCATCAGAATAATTCCTCAGCATCAGGAGCCTGTGTAACCTCTGAGTCCCTATTGATCTGAGCTCTTCATTTATGGACACAGCTGGGAACACTCTAGCCTGCACTCATTTCAGGACAAGTCTTCTTCAAAATTGCAAGGCAGAATAACACAGCATCCCTTCAGAGACTACGACAGTCTCTACCATTGATACTTTATTCTGAGGGCAAGGTCCTGGGAAGGCCAACAAGAGGGTTTATGATGATGTTCTTGTTGGGTGTGACCATTGATGGTGGAGAGAAGGATCCATTAGAGGTGTAGGCCCATCACATTTACTGTGAGAATTTAAGGATTCCCTAACTAGGACCCCAGATGACAAGGTGGAGTGATATTGACCAAAAAGGTAATTTTTCCGTGAGCCAGTCCCTTGCCCTTATTCAATTTTTTGTAGTTATCTCTTTATCTGATGACCTTAGACTTTATCCCAGTTGATTAAGCATTGAGTGTCACTGGTTGTACCCAACAAGAATTAATTTTTGGGGCGGGATTTGTAAGAAGAACATCTTCCAGGTAGATATATAATGGTATGTAAAGAGACTCCCATGCCTGAGGTTCCAAAGTCCCAGCTTCAATCCCCAACACTATCATAAGTTAGATCTGAGCAGTGCTCTAAAATAATAATAATAATTCTCCTTGTCCTTATCTAGATTTTTTTCCTTTCTGTATAGCCATCATTTACTTGCATTTTTTCCTGCCAGTTTGCTATCTCACTATCTCCAGAAGTGCTTACTGTCAATTGTGTCCTTCCCTTCAAATTACTTAAAGAATAATACTTACAGAATAAATACTTACAGAATACAGAATAAATACTTACAGAAAGTTGTATTTCCTTTTCAGAACTATTTCCCTGTTGGGCTGTTCTCTATTTCTGGGTCTGATGATGGGGGAGACAAAGGGGGGAGACATAAGGAATGAACAGGAAATATCAGTTGAGTGCTGTGTTTTCCCCACATTTCCTCTCCTCTTTGTTTCTTGTCTGTAAGGAAATTTGATATACATGATGAAAATTGCCTTCACAACTTCTTGGTGTCTCTAGGTGAACATTATGCAAATCCATTTGACTATTAATGTAGCTTATTTAATTGTTCTATTTCATCGATATTGTTAGATACCCATGGAGAACTCACTCTGACTAGCTGAGCATTATTGTCTTTATAGACACATTCCTTTTTAATGAATATGCTATATCTTCTTGAGAAACCATTATTCTGTCTTCCTAATTTCTCTTGCTCTACCTATCTAGCATCTGTCTCTTCTTAACTGGCTTTATGAGCAGGTGAGATATGCCAGTTTTAGCTGTAAGAATTCCCACTACTACTCTTCTTATAAATGGTAAGCATCCTCCTTTCAAAATATAAATATAATGGCTACATTTTAACCACAGTTTCTTGGATTCTTCTTAAACTTTGATCCATTAAACCAATTTATCACTTAAATCTATAAGGTCATTTAATTTTATTATTTGACTAAAATTTTGGGGACACTTTTTTCCCAACTGCCATGTATATCAATTTGTCTTTTGCTTTTGTGATAATAGTTTTGTAAGGTTTTCTAACTAGGTCAAATTGTTATTCTTGAAAGAACTACAGTGTTCCACAACAGAATTTTAAGAACAAAATGGTCTTTTGAAGAATAACTTACTTAATGTGGTTTCATATAATTTAACAGTAGACCATTGGTAAGTTTTCTAAATCAAGGCTACTTTTAATAAAGGCATAAAGGAAAAATATTTCAGGGTAGTCTAGTAAGTGGTTTCAAAAAATAGGAAGATAGGGGGTCGGGCGGTGGTGCAGTGGGTTAAGCGCACATGGCGCAAAGCGCAAAGACCCGTGTAAGGATTCCGGTTTGAGCCCCTGGCTCCCCACCTGCAGGAGAGTCGCTTCACAGGTGGTGAAGCAGGTCTGCAGGTGTCTATCTTTCTCCCCCTCCTCTGTTTTCCCCTCCTCTCTCCATTTCTCTCTGTCCTATCCAACAACGAACAACATCAACAATGGTAATAATAATAACCAAAATGAGGCTATGGCAACAAGGGCAACAAAAGGGGGGAAAATGGCCTCCAGGAGTGGTGGATTCATGGTGCAGGCACCGAGCCCAGCAATAACCCTGGAGGAAATAAATAAATAGGAAGATCTTTATTCTTAAAACAAGAATTGCAACCTAAAGAATGGGATTTCCCTGCATGTATTGCCCAAGTTCCCTTTATCCTCAGATTTTAGGCTTTGGGTGAGATACCCAGACTGAATTTTTTCTTTTTCTTCTTTTTTTTTATCTGTCTTTGTGGACTTTTCTTTTTATTACTATTATGTTTATTTTATTTATTGGGTAGGAACAGCCACAAATTCTTTTTTTTTAAATCTAAAATGACACACATGAAAACACATCATTATAAAGCTATCAGAACCAGGAACAAGGAAAAACTATTGCAGGCTACCAGAGAAAAGGAATAAAGTCATATATAAATGCAGAACCACGAGGCTTTTATCAGATTTCTCATCACAAACTTTAGAGACAAAGAGAGAGTGGAATGGCATATTCAAAATATTAAAAGATCATAACTATCAGCCACAAATTCTGTATCTGCTAAATTATCCTATAAATATGAGGGAGGAATAAATTTATTTTCAAACATTCAGAAACAGAAGAAATTTTCCACTACCAAACCTGCCTTGCAAGCATTACTAAGAGGAGTCTGACATGAACAGAAGAAGCAAAAGAATTTCGACTTTTAATGAGATCATCAGTATTAGAATAGAACCAGGAACACAACAGCAACAGCAACAGCTATGTTCACAGCTGCATTATTCACAGTAGTCAAAAAGTAGAAGCAGCCTACATGCTCATCAACAGATGACTGGATAAATAAGTTATGAGATATATATATCCATATCCAATGGACTACTATTCTACAATAAACAGATGATATTATATTCTTTGGGACAGAATGAGTTGAACTGGAGGTGATTATGTTTAGCGAAACAAGTAATGAAAGACAACTACCAGGTGGTCTCAACTCTCTTGTGAAATCTAGAGATCTGATTTACATGAACTTGCCAAAAAAAAAAAAAATCCAAACAAAGCAGAAGCAAAGAAACTGTTAGACTTATGAGAACTATGCTGGTTATTTTTTGGTGGTAGGAAAGTGGGGATAGAGAATATTGGTGTTGAGTGTGTTGTGGAACTATACATTAAAATTTTACAATCTTGTAACACACTATTAATATCAATTTTGGGGGGTGTTGTTGGAGAAGTGTAGTACTTTGTAAAGGGAGTGATAAAATAAACATAGGAATGAAAATTTTAAAAAAGCGAAAGCAAGGGGATTTTGGATTTTGGGTGTGCACTGTCATGGAGTAACAAAGACTGAATGAATAATCGTGCCTGGAAGAGACCAGATAAAAAAGCAAAATCAAAAACAAAAACAAAACAAAAAATCTGGACCTTCAAATTGCATCCTACAAAGCTGGAAGAAATTTGCTGAGGGTCAGATGCATTCAGACAGGTGAAACTTCAAGAAGTCACAGATATAAATTGGTGAGTTTTTAGATGATAAATACTCTTTTTAATAGTCATTTGTTGCTTAAATTCAGATCCAGAAGTGGTGTGCTTCAGCCAGCAATCTCCCAACTGGTGCCAGCCATCACTAAGCACCACTTTTTAGTCCTTGGACTGGCTCCCTCACCCCCTTTCTGTCCACAAGCCACATGTGCCTGTACTCACTTATGGTTTAGATTATTTATTTTCTTTTTCTTCTTTTCTCTCTCTTCTTTCTTTTCTGTCTCTCCTTCTTCATCTTCTTCTTCTTCTTCTTCTTCTCCTTCTTCTTCTTCTTCTTCTTCTTCTTCTTCTTCTTCTTCTTCTTCTTCTTCTTCTTCTTCTTCTTCTCCTTCTCCTCCTCCTCCTCCTCCTCCTCCTCCTCCTTCTTCTTCTTCTTCTCCTCTCTCTCTCTCTCTTCTCTCCCTCTCCCTCTCCCCCTCTCCCTTCCTTCCTTCCTTCCTTCCTTCCTTCCTTCCTTCCTTCCTTCTTTCCTTCCTTCCTTCCTTCCTTCCTTCCTTCCTCCTCCTCCTTCTCCACCTTCATCTTCAACAGTTGTTTCTTTAACTCAGACCAAGAAGTAGTATGCCTCAGCTACCTGGTTGTCAATTTGGTGTCAGCCATCCCTTTTCTGTCCATGGGCCACATGTGTCTACTCACCTGTGATTTAGTGAATTTCTGAAGAAATCCTGATCATATTTTCTTGAGTTCTCAGGTGATTTTGTTGCTTTTTCTAGCATATTGGAGAAAGCAAGAATAAATCTGCTTTGAGTTTGAACTTAGAAAGCTCATTATGAAGGCAATAAAAGACTCCAACCATAACGTACAAACACAAATTAAGGAAATCAGAGATCACTTCACCAAAGAAATAAAAAACCACAAAGAGAATTTTTTAAAGTATATTTTAATTAAATGAAACTCCAGATAGCACTGTTGCCTGTCTAAAAGGCCTTGTATCTAGAATAAATTAGCTTGAGGAAAGAATAGCAGGCCTAGAGATAAAATAACACTCAGAATTTAAAGCTGCTGAAGAAGAGAGGTTTTTGAGAAATGAAGTAATGTTTTGTGAAATAACAGGCTCCATCAAAAGAAAAAAAAGTCAAAGTTTTTGGGATACCTGAGGATGAAGAGGAGAGAGGATTTGACAGCATATTCCAAGAAATTATTGTAGTAAACTTTCCACACCTGGGCAATGCTCATAATATAGATATAGAGGATCTTAACAGAAGCAAAAACTACTGACTCCATAGCAGTCAAAGCCAAGACACGTAACAGTAACATTTACAAAAGTAAGGAAAAGTAAGAAATATTGTAGGATGTAAGGGAAGGGGAGAAGTTGAGATACAGAGACCCACCCACCAGGCTTTGCCCAGATTTCTCAGCACAAACCCGAGAATCAAGAAGGAAATAGAATGAGAGTTTTACAGTATTAAAATACAAGAATTATCAAACAAAAGTACCCTACCCTGCCAAACTATCCTTCAAACATGAGGAGAAATCCCAAAAGTCCCAAACTTACAGAAACTAAAGGAAATCACCACCACTAACCCTGTCTTGCAAGGGTTACAGAAAGTCCTAAAGTAAACAAAGTAAAAGAATGGGAGTCAGGCAGTAGCGCAGGTGGTGCGAAGCGCAAGGACCAGGGTAAAGATCATGGTGCGAGCCCTCCCACTCCCCACCTGCAGGGTAGTCACTTCACGGGCGGTGAAGTAGGTCTGCAGGTGTCTTTCCCAGTCTCTGTCTTCCCCTCCTCTCTCCATTTCTCTCTGTCCTATCTAACAACAATGACATCAATAACAACAATAATAACTACGGCAACAATAAAAAGGGTAACAAAAAGGGAAAATAAATATATAAATAAAAAAAAGAAGTAAAAGAACTCTGACTCCAAATGAGGTAGTCTGTGATAGTATAGAAGTGGGAATTCAAACAATAGCAGCAAAAGGAGAAAGCTTATATGAAAAGGACAGAATGATATGACTGATGTTGGTGAACTGAGGCTATCAAAGATCTAGACATTAGAACAGAAACTCTAAAATCTCAATCTTTGCTTCACTTTTACTGAAGGAGAAGGAAAAGTACTGAATGAGATAGGCCAGGAAGAGAGGGATGAATATGGTATGATTCCACATGTGAGTGGACCGTGAGAGTCTAGAAAGGAAGACCACGGGTTGAAACTTGAAGTGAGGGTGGTCTTCTGCACCAAAGTAATGAATACAGGGGAGAGAATGAAACACAGGGTTGAGGGGAATGGGAGTTTTGGATCCTTGATGAGGGAACATAAGAGTATTTAACAGCCACCTGTTTTGCAGAGCTGGGACAAATGTGAAGCTATTCATTAAATACCCAATTAAAAAAAACATAAACACATACATACACAGAGTTTGGAATTATCTGGTGTAGTTTGATAGTCTTTATTACATCAGATCTCTGAAAGTTTTGAAATGAAAGACAATGTATATGCTGTGCTAATAGTGATTGAGAAAAAAAAAGACACTTATTACTATCTCTGTGTTCCCTTATATGAAGAGTGTTGATGAAGAAAATAACTTTCATGCGGGCTGAGCTGTAACACATTGCGTTAAGCACACATGGGATAAAGTGCAAGGATCAGTTCAAATAATCCAGTTTGAGCCCCTGGCTTCCCCACCTGCAGAGAGGTCACTTTGCAAGAAGTGAAGCAGGTCTGCAGGTGCCTTTCTCTTTCCCTCTGTCTTACCCTCATCTCTAAATTTCTCTGTGTCCTATCCGGCAACAAAAACAGCAATAACAAGGGTAACAAAATGGATGGATGAGATGGCTTCTAGAAGCAGTGGATTTTCAGTGCATGCACCAAGCCCCAGCAATAACTCTGGAGGCAAAAATTACACACACACACACACACACACACACACACACACACACACACACACACACACACACACACACACGAACTTTCATTAATAAAGTTTAAGGGAAATCAGTTTTCTCAGTTTGGAAAATAATATATAGGTGAGGTAAACAGAGATTTAAAATAGAGTAAATGTTGCCCCAGATAGATCATGTAATTCATAATTATGTTTAAGTTCAAGAGGACACACTGGAAGAAGATTCTATGGGTTTACACAATTGGGGTGAACATTTTACCTTTTATTTCAATCATTGATAATTACATGAATTTTATATTTCCTAAAAGCTGTTATTAAGTGGGATGGGGTGTCTAGTTATTTATGCTCTCATAGGATCAAGAAAGTATAGAGATTACCATGAATATAATAAATTTGAAATGGTTTAGGTGATGAGTCAACAAAATACGGCTAATAGGCTACTCAAAATAGGATTCCTATTTTGTAACGTTTTATTGGGATATAACCATTTCGATTGATTTTACACTGTGCATAGTTATTTTGCATGCAGTGTCTTTGTGCCTAAGAATATTATGAAATTATAGACACATCTATTTCCAATTCTCTCACCCAGAGATTTAGATTGAGTCAACTGTAGACCTAGAAATGTATTTATTAATAAGCAGCAAGCACCTCTAACTGACTGTATTTCAGAAAAACTGAAGGAACTCTAAACTGGATAATCCTTCTGATCGGTACCTTTGCCTGCAATTTAAGCAATTAGTACTGGATGGTAGTATGCTTGTTTTTCAAACATTGTTAGGCTCTGCAGTTGTCTCATGAGCTCAAATAAAATAGATAAACTCACTGCCTTAATTTTTTAAACTGGTAAATTTATTTATTCAGCAAACACAGGAGATTAAAGGTTAATGGTGGGGGGTAGATAATCCTATGAAAACATTACGCCCTAGGTTATGATTTTTTTTAAAAAGAGATATAAAAGATTCAATTGTTTGGAAAATACATCAGGATGATTTTTTAGTAAAGCTAATTAAATAATGTGCCTTGCTTTTGACACTGGCTCACTGAACTATTGATCTAGATCTCTTCCATTATTCTAACTCTGTGATCAGTTGTGAATGAATGGCTGAATCCAGATTTATTATGCCTTTTATGCTTCTCTATGAGAATGCCTTATGTTCCTTGATCTACATCTTTCTCCTAGACCTTAGCTTTCTTCCTTTTAAGTGTGATAGACTGGCACGGAGCTTTTAGATAATGTTGCATATGCATTGATAGTGACACATATTACATTAGAAACACTCCCACCCAAGCCCCATTGATTACTACATGGGCACCCAGGCTTCTCTCACTGGTTTTTCTTATTCTTTTCTCAGCAACAGTATTGTCCATTTGTTTGTTGTTGTTTCCCTCCACATTCCTGATATCCCTTTGCCTTCTGTTAGAACTCAAAAACAGGAATTACATTATTTCTTCAACTACAATTTTTTAATATTTTCATTTATTTATTCTTGATTAGAGACAGAGAGAGATATTGGGAGGTGGGGAGGAGATAAGGAGGGAGACACCTAGAGCCCTGCTTGCAGGTGGGGACCAGGGGCTTGAACCTGGACCCTTATGCACTATAATGTAAGTGCTTACCAGGTGTGCCACCACCTGGCCCTTTCAACTATCAACTTAAGCACTTCTCTACTGCATGTAGAGGAACTCAAACATCAGCAAAATAACCAAAATGATTAATTTTAGTACTTCTACAAATATTAGTAGAGAGGAAAGAAAAAAACTTCTTTCAACTGATGAGAAGAAATGAATAGACCCAAAACTTAAAAATTGAAGTATTTCATTACTGTTTAACATGCTTTGCAATCTCGGAAGGTTGTATCATCCACCTTCATTTGTGCCTGACAACGATCTAACATAGAAGAGGTGCTATTACCATTTCACTGATCATGAAACCAAGGCCCAGAGCTAGAAATGTGTAGCCTGAGGTCAAAAATCCACTTGGTTCAATCTGTTTCTATTTCTGATTATAATGACACCGTGGCACATTCAATTTTGTGGCATACCTTATCCTGCCTCCTCACTTCTGGCCCCAGAGAGCCTGCTTATTTGCAGTTCAACAAGGTCCCTGCAATTTCGATTTGCTTTTCAATTTGCTTTCTCCAGCTGTTCCTGCTGTTTGAGGGCTGGAGTGTCAAAGCTCAGCTTGAAGCCTGCCACTTAAGCCATGGGAATCTTTATTATTTTAACTGCTTTACTTGGATGCCTCAACTATACTGAAGCTTTTGCTTGGCCTAAGTGCAGAAGTTGATGGAGCAAGAATCCCATAGGGGTTCAGACGGATTGACTGAAGATAGTTTACATCCCCAAAGGATTAGTGGGAGACTCTTCCTGGCCAACCAGCCTATACTACATCACTGCTTCTTAAATCTGTACTCTTAGTTGCCTTCAGGATTGCTTTGGAGACACTTTCCTGCTTGATTCATAAATTTGATGATCTTCCAACTTTTTGAACTAGGTTATCATTAGGGATTTCTTGTCATGACCATTTTTAGTAGAAAAATGTAGATAAGCATGGCCTGCTGGCGTTCATTTACAAAACGGGCTTTCGATATAATTTATACTCTTCACTAGGGATGACAGGGAGTAAAAAAAATGAAATTAATTTGGTCTTGTTACAGGATAGTTTTCACCCACAAATCTACCCTTTGTTCAGTATCATTCCATAGCTTTCTCTGGTTCAAGAACTCTACCCAAGTGTTTGCACCAATCTATTAGGGATGTAGATGTATTATACAATTTCACACTTGGATATACCCGTTATTTACCTTCAGATGATCTTGCTGGGGGCTGGGCTTTGGCGCACCTGGTTGAATGCACCAGTTACAGTGCACAAGGAACAAGATTAAAGCCCCCAGTCCGTACCTGAAGGGGGAAAGCTTTGCAAGTTGGGAAGCAGTGTTTCAGGTGTTTCTCTATCTCCCCTCTCGATTCTGACTGTCTCTATCCAATAAATAAATAAAGATAATTTAAAAAATTAAAAAGAGGGATGCTCTTGCTGTGTTTGAAAATATCTTTCCTAGGGGACAGGGCAGTGGCGCAGTGGGTTAAGCGCACTTGGCGCAAAACGCAAGGACTGGTATAAGGATCAAGCCTTTGGCTCCTCCCTGTAAGAATCCCGGTTCAAGTCCCCGGATCTCTATCTGCAAGGGGGGGGGCTCGCTTCACAAGCAGTGAAGCAGGTCTGCAGGTGTCTATCTTTCTCTCCCCCTATCCGTTATCCCCTCCTCTCTCGATTTCTCTCTGTCCTATCCAACAAAAACAACAATAATAACAATCACAACTATAAACCACAAGGAGAACAAAAGGAAAAAAAAAAAGAAAATATCTTTCCTTAGAAGAAGGATAGTGGCATTGGTTGACCTGCCAACACCTATGTCTAGCAGAGAATCAATTACAGAAGACAGACCTTCCATCTTTTGCACCCCAAAAAAGAATTTTGGTTCATACTCCCAGAGGGGTAAACTTAGGGAAGTCCAATGGAGTGGAGTGGATGGGACACAGAACTCTGGTGGTGGGAACTATATGAAATTATACCTCTTATTATTTTACAATCTTGGAATTCAATATTAAATCACTAATAAGAAATAAAACATAAAAAATATATTTTATTAAGCTGTCCCCATCTGAGACACTTTCTCCCAACTATCACTTGAACACCTCATCACACACATATATCAATTATTAACATAATCTATCATAAATATATTTAAATTTCAGATTCCATAGATTTCAAGAAATTAGGCAATTTTGGAGTCAAGATTCTGGGGGTGGGAGTGGCAGAGATGAAGTGGAGATAGGGGGTAAATTGAAAGGTGATGAATAGAGAAACTGGGTGGTGGATCCCCTGGTTGAGTGCACATGTCACAATGGGTAAGGGCCAGGGTTCAAGCACCCTGTCCCCACCTGCAATGGAAAAGCCTTTTGAGTAGTGAAGCAGTGATACAGGTGTGAGTCTTTTTCTCTCCCTAGCTATCTCTTCCTACCCTCTCAATTTCTGGCTGTCTCTATCCAATAAATAAAAATAATCTAAAAATTTTAAAAATTACAAAAAGAAAGGTGATGAATGGTACTAGGACTTTGAGGATGAGGGTGGGGTCATAGCACACATTTATCAAGCTATGAAGCTATACTCTTTGAGTCTTACAAAGTGTTGTAAACTAAAGCTGCTTTAATAATAAGAGTAACATTTGGATTGAAATGTTAGATTCACTGCTCTCAAACTGTATAATCCTGGACAAGTTTCAAATCCCTCTGGATCTTAACACTTGTTTTTAGCATTTGTCTTCACCTGTAAAATGGAGCAATTTAAAATATGTTTAATGTTTTTATGAGTACCTACGAAATTGTAAGAATGTAACACATATGAACAATATTATTAGGACTCCAATACATATTTCTGTTAGGTGATGTGAAGCATATTGACCTCACAGGGCTATCGTGGAAATTAGACATAATAAATGTATGGTATAGAGCCTGGTCCAGTCTGGATAGTTAATACATGATAATTCACTCCCCACCAACTCATCCACACCCCAGATCCCAAAGTTCCCATTTTCACCTGCAGACTGCTTTTCCTTTTGTATTTTTGCTTTTGTGCACTAACAACTATACTATACTTAAAAAATAACTTGAAAGTGGTGATTTTGTAGGAGGTCTAAAAAATCAAAGAGAAATAGAGAGTAAAAAAAATCGTCAAATAGCAGCTGTGCTCTCAGGCAAAAAAAAAAAAAACATTAGAGCTATGACTCATTTTTTCACATTTCTTTTAAATTCCACCGTGAAGTGGACATTATAATAGACCTTACCTTCTGGCCATTAGACATCTGAGAGCTGCCAGTGAAACTGAAAAACTAACTGCTCTGCTCAAAGTCATTCTTCTTAATTGCATGAGGTCAAGTGTAATCACTTTGCTTCTGTTCAATTGGTTCTACTTTTCAATTTGCTCTTTTTCATTGTCTCATAGATTTCTGGCCTGTTGAGGGACTAAGATGTACATCCTCCTCTAGTAATACTGCTCAGTCCCCTTTTTTACGGGCCTACCAAATGGTTACAAAGCATTCCTAATGGACCACCTATCAGTACCAATAGAGATATATGGGAGCCCAATCTATCCAGAAGCCTGCTACGCTGGCTTAGCAAAGATAGCATTCTGTGTTATTCCCCCTTTGGCAGGCCAATATCTGGCTCACTATGTTCCATCATAATAACCTGACTTTTCCTCTGAGATTTTTTTATATGTGTTATTTCATTATTACTGGATAGAGGCAGAGAGAAATTGAGAGGGGAGGAGGAGATAGAGAGGGACAGAGACAGAGAGACACCTTCACCACTCATGAAGATTCCCTGCTTAACCACTGCCTGGCCCCTCTGAGATATTTTTTTTAAATATATTTTATTTGTCTCAGGAGAGAGAGAGAGAGAGAGAGAGAGAGAGAGAGAGAGAGAGACGGGGAGAGAGAGACAGAGACGCCAGAGCCCTATTCAGCCTTGGCATATAGAGGTGCTGAGGATTAAACCTGGGACTTTGGAACCACAGGTATGAAAGTCTTTTTGCATAATGGTTATGCTGTCTCCTCTGCCGGCCTCTGAGATCTTACAGAACTAATGTCTTCTATCCTGTGTAATAACACTCAACCTATTATTAGAAGGAAGTTCTTACAATACTTAGGGATTCTTTTTTTTCCATGTCCAGCTTAATTTCTAAGTTATTGCTAATACAAAAAAAGTATAATATGCATAACATGAAACTTTGGTGAGTATCAAACTAGTGTAGACCTAGTGATAGATCATATTTTTCTGTCAAGTATGAACTTAAAGATGTTTCAGGTTTGAGCACTAATTTGCATGCCTTCAAAATCCTCCCTGTTTTTGTTTAAGAGACTGCCAGTTGATAGTCAAGAAGCATGGACTCTGGATATAGACATTTATGATTTCAATAATCCATTCATTCAACCCAAGTAATACAAACTTGAAAATAACTGGATATGCCATAAAAATGTATCTCTTGGGTGCCAGGTGGTGGTGTACTTGGCAGAGTGTACACTATGTACAAGGACCCAGGTTCCAGCCCTCAGTTTCCACCTGGAGGAAGAGGCGAAGCTTCAAGAGCAGCGAAGCAGTACTGCAGGTGTCTCCCTATCTCGTCCTCTATATGCCCCTTCCTCATTTCTTTCTGTTTCTATCCAAAAATAATATATATACATATATATGTATATTTGCATATATATATATATATATATATATATATATATATATATATATATATGAAACATTGGCAAAACCATAGGATAAGAGGTTAAGAGGGGTACAACTCCACACAATTCCCACCACCAGAACTCCATATTCCATTCCCTCCCCTGACAGCTTTCCTATTCTTTAACCCCACTGGGAGTATGAACCCAAGGTCACTGTGGGATGCAGAAGGTGGAAGGTCTGGCTTCTGTAATTGCTTCCCCGCTGAACATGGGTGTTGAAGGATCAATCCATACTACCAGCCTGCCTCTCTCTTTAGTGGGTTGAAGTTCTGGGGAAGTGGATCTCTAGGACACATTGGTGGGGTTGTTTGTCCAGGGAAGTCTGCTTGGCACCATGCTAGCATCTGGAACCTGGTGGCTGAAAAGAGAGTTAACATACAAAACCAAACAAATTATTGAACAATCATGAGCCTAAAGGCTGGAATAATGCAGATGAAGAGTTGGGGGGTCATCCATTTTGTAGATAGCTAGTAGGTATATTTTAGTTATATTATAAAGGGCCTGTGGCTATACTATTTTTTTTCCTTCTTTCTCTTTTTTTTCCCCCCTGAGCCTGAAATTTGATATGCAGGTGGATCCAAGTTATTGTCTGGGGATATGATGTCATGGCTGGAAAAGGACCAGAAAGCTGGATCATGGAAGAGAGTAGCTCCCTAATACGGAATAGGGGTATAAATATTGTTGACTGTAAAATTATCTTTCAGCATAAAATTATATATGCTCACCACATTGGTCCCCAGTAAAATGTAAATGTCAACAATTTCTGCTTTAAAAATGAGAATAATAGAGAACATTATCAGGAATGATGAAAATATTTCTGTCATTGTTACTAGACACTTTTGTCCTCAGAACCAGTTCACTCCTGTTTACCGAGAACCATTATGCCTCTTCATGACCTTCAGTATTTTTTTTTTATTTAAGAAAGGAGACATTAACAAAACCATAGGATAAGAGGGGTACAGTTCCACACAATTCCCACCACCCGATCTCCATATCCCATCCCCTCCCCTGATAGCTTTCCTATTCTTTAACCCTCTTGGAGTATGGACCCAGGGTCTTTGTGGGTTGCAGAAGGTGGAAGGTCTGGCTTCTGTAATTGCTTCCCCACTGAACATGGGCACTGACTGGTCGATCCATACTCCCAGTCTGTCTCTCTCTTTCCCTAGTAGGGTGGGGTTCTGGGGAAGAGGAGCTCCAGGATATATTGGTGGGGTCATCTGTCCAGGGAAGTCTGGTCGGCATCATGCTGGCATCTGGAAACTGGTGGCTGAAAAGAGAGTTAACATACAAAGCCAAACAAATTGTTGAATGACCATGGACCTAAAGACTGGAATAGCACAGATGAAGTGTTGGGAGGTATTCCCTGCAGGCTCTTCTGTACTTCAGCTGGTTGAGCTTATATTACAATGCGCAAGGACACAGATTCAAGTTCCCTCTCCCCATCTACAGAAGGAAATCTTTGCTCTCTCTGTTTTTATCCTTCCTGTTTATTAATTTCTTCTCTATTAAAATTATTCATTTATTATTGGGTAGAGACACTAAGAAATTGAAAAAGAAGGGGGGGAGACCTGTAGCTCCACTTCACCATTCATAATATTTTGCCCCTGCAGGTGGAGAGCATGGGCTTGAACTTGGGTCCTTGCACACTGTAATGTGTGTGCTTAACCAGGTGCACCAATGCCTGGCCCCTGTTTCTCTCCGTCTCTGCCTACCTCATCCTCTCAGTTTCTGACTGCCTCTATACAATTAATAAAAAAATAAAAAGTATTTTGTGGAATTTGTGTATGTATTAGGTGATTTCAGGGATGTTTTAATTAAGCCAGGTATTATTCTGAGCAAGATATTGTCAGAAAGCAGGGATGTTTTTTATGTTTTTTATGTCTTTTATGTTTGTGTATATCAATAATTCGTATAGAAAAGAAGGAAAAACTGAAGCAAGAACAAAGTTGCAATTGGTTAAAAAGTGGGTTTGGTAATTCATTGTGATTCCAGATTGATATATGTCACTTATATATATTGGTGTTCTGAGAAATGGTGTTCAGCAGAATACCATGACCTAGCTATGATTCTTATTCTAGCTCTCTGATGTCAGAAACTGATTTTCTCTTTCTCATTACCAGGCAATTATAATGCATTAGTGAACAGTCATATCAATGAAAAAACCTGATGGCAGTTAATCTACCTTCATTGATACAGGGCTATCAAAAGTTCCACAAATCTTAGTAAGTAGGGCTGGGTGGATAGCATAATGGTTGTACAAAAGACTCTTATGCTTGAGGCTCTGAGGTCCTAGGTTCAATTCCCAGCACCACCATAAGCCAGAGATGAGCAGTACTCTGATCTTTCTTTCTGCATCTCTCTCATTAAAAAATAAATAAGTAAAATATAAAATAAAATAGATTAGTAAGTAAATAAACCAGTACATCAAAATGTGATAAACAATATGGAAAAGAAAAATGAATGGAACAGAGTAAAAGAAGGTGCTAAGACTTATGGAGAAGGTGAAGCTAGAATAAAAACGTGATGAAATAAACCATGTGAATTGTAGAGGGAATGTTGGTCCATTTCCAGAGAAATCATCTTAAAAGTCTGTTTGGAATTCTACAGTTAATTCTACTTTTTTAGTACATAGGCAATCAAGTCTGTTTTGTCTTTCTAATCACTCTTTTCTTTTGAAATTTTTATACATTTGACCAAGGAGAAAAATATCAACTAGGAAAGATAGAATAAACTGAAGAGTATATGATGTTGTCCTTTTTTCTATCATTCTGACCTATAATCGCAATACAATGAGAAATACCCTTGATCCTCATCGGAAACTATGATTATTGTCCCTTCTTCATTCTAGGCAGGGTTCCCTGAGCCCCATTTTCTCACTTAAGGTGAGAGGTATCCAAACTCTACCTCAATGCATTAGGGTGGATATTACACACAGGAGATCTTCACTTGTTTTAATGTCGTCAGTATATATTCATACTACTATGCTTATGATTCCTCTAGAAAACCTCTTTTATAAGTTGTATTTGTTATGCATTATTGCCGTTACTTATATTTAAATATAAATGCACATATGCAGATGGAATTTTTATTTGTACATGTGTCAAGTTTTTAGCTTTCAGGCGTCATAATTTAGTGAGTTCATATTTGAGATTTTGAGATGTCCTTTATGGGGTTTTTGCTCCTAGGCTGGTATTTTCTGTACTCATGAGTTCAAGAATCCTAAGAAAAGTATGCAATGAATAATTAAAAAGTGAAAATAATTGGCACTATGAGTCATGGGTTAGTATCATCCAGTAATATATTGAATACAGTGAATTTAAATGTGTATTTCACCAATAAAATGTAAGTGATAGAACTATATCAGGCTAAATTTTCAATTTATTTATTGGGGGATTAATGGATTATATTTCCCAGTAAAATACAATAGTTTGTGCATGTATAACATTTCTTATTTTCCCACATTAACAATGCAATCCCCACTAGGTCCTCCTTTTTCATCATGATTCAGAGCCCCAACATTCCTCCAGAGTCCTTAACTTTAGTGCAATACACTAATTCCAGTCCAAGTTCTGCTTAGTGTTTTCCTTTCTGACCTTGTTTTTCAACTTCTATGAGTGAGAGCATTCCATATTCATCCTTTTGTTTCTGACTAATCTAACTTAACACGATTTCTTCAAGCTCCATCCAAGATGGGGTAAAGAAGTTGGATTCACCATTTTTAATACCTGAGTAGTATTCCATTGTAAAACACAGCTTATTAGCTACTCATATGTTGTTGGACACATGGGTTGCTTCCAGGTTTTGTCTAGTACAAACTGTATTACTGGGGCCAGGTGGTGGCACACCTGGTTAAGCACACACAGATTACAAATTGTACTGCACTGCTATGAACATAGGTATACAGAAATCTTTTTGGATGGGTGTGTTTGGTTCCTTAGAATATATCCCCAGGAGAGGAATTGCATGGTCATAGGGCAGCTCCACTTCTAGCCTTTGAGAATTCTCCAGACTGCACTCCACAGTGGCTAGACCAATTGATATTCCCACCAGGAATGCAGCAGGACTCTTTTGTCCCCACCTCTCCAGAATTTGTTGCTGCTATCTTTTCTTTTTTTAAATATTTATTTATTTATTTTCCCTTTTGTTGCCATTGTTTTATTGCTGTAGTAGTTATTATTGTTGTTGTTATTGATGTTGTATTGATGTTGTTTTTGTTGTATAGGACAGAGAGAAATGGAGACAGGAGGAGAAGACAGAGAGGGAAGAGAAAGATAGATACCTGCAGACCTGCTTCACTGCCTGTGAAGCAACTCCCCTGCAGGTGGGGAGCCAGAGGCTCGATCTGTGATCATTATTCTGGTCCTTGTGCTTTTTGCCACGTGCGCTTAACCCGCTGAGCTATGGCCTGAGTCCCGCTGCTATCTTTTCTGATGTAGCACATTATCACAGAAGTGACTGATATCTCACTGTTGTTTTTATATGCATTTCTCTGACAATTAATGACTTGGAGCGTGTTTTCATACTTTTTTTTTTTTTGCCTTTTGAATCTTTTCTATGGAGAATATTCTGTTCATATCCTCTCCCCATTTTTGGATGGGGTCATTTGTTTTCTTGTTGCTAAATCTGATGAGAACTTTATGTATTGTTGTAATTAGCTTCTTGTCTGATGTATGTCATGTAAAGATCTTCTCCCATTCTGTGAGAGTTCTCTTTGTCTGGGTGGTGGTTTCTTTTGCTGTGCAGAAGCTTTTTTAATTTGGTGTAGTCTTATTGGTCGTCTTCTTTGTAATTGAATTATCATTGAAGATGCCTTTAAAATTTATACAGGAAAGAGTTCTAATAATATTTTTCTCTAAGTATTTGGTAGTTTCTTGTCTAGCATCTGAGTCATTGATCCATCTGGAATTTACATTTTTGTTTAGTGAAATATAGTGGTTCAGTTTCATTCTTCATGTTTCAACCTAATTCTGAGTCACTATTCCAAGAAATAGAAAAAGATGAAAAGAAGTTGAAAGATATTCCATGTTCATGGGTTGGAAGAATTAACATCATAAAAATGAATATACTGCCTAGAGTCATACACAAATTTAATTAGATCCTAACCAATTTTTCTTAGGAGAATAGAACAAAAGCTACAAATGTTTATCTGAAAGCATGAAAGACCTAGAACTGCCAACCTAATTTTTCCAGCACCATTTGTTAAAGAGACTCTCCTTTCCCCATTTAATAGTCTGGGCACCTCTGAACAAGATTAGATGTCCATAAGTGTGGGGACTTACTTCTGGGCTCTCAGTTCTATTCCACTGGTCAGTGTGTCTATTTATGTGATGCCTCCAGTTCTGTTCTTTCTTCTCAAGATAGTTTTGGCAATCCCTTCAGTAATCTTTTTGATGATAAAACTCGGACTGGAGGTAGTGCCTCATCTGGCAAGCTGTCAGACTGTTACCAGATGCTCCAGAGTAGATATGGGCTTTTGCCCCCAGGAATTTCTCCATAGGCCCCTCTCTGTCCATGAGCCACATATGTTTGCACTCACCCATGACTTAGTATGTTCCCAAATAATCCTAGTCTTGTCTTGTTGCATTCTCAGGTGATCCTCTTTGCTATTCCTAGTTGACTGGGAAGCATGATACACACAGCATTTGCTATTCTGTAGCCCCGCCTTTGGACGTCTATATCAGACTATTAATAACCAATGTAGCAGAAGGAGGAAAATGTATTATATAATACTATATGAATTTTTGATTTTTGACGTTGAAATGCTAGTTGTATAGTCAAGACACTAAAATAATGATAAATGACATTATTGAGAGATAACATTTAATTATTTGGTTAAGGAACATATTTTACTAATAGCTTATAATAACCATAGAAGCTTACACTTATATGAGGCATTCTATCTGATGTTAAAAATTATTAGTGTTTTAACATTGATTTACACAATTATGAGATAACAGAGGTTTAGTTCCACACCTTTCTGACCACCAATTTTCTGTGTCCCCAATCCTTCTTTGGAAACTGCATTAGTTCTCCCAAGGTCTTTTTTTTTTTTCTCCTCTTCTCTCTCCATGTCCTAATACAATTGAAGTTGAAAGCTCCCTGATCATCTCCCCCTAACATTTCTGCCCCTCTGGGGATATGAAACAAAATTATTTATGGGGTACACAAAGTGAAACATCTGGTTTCTGTAATTGCTTCTTTGCTGGATGTGGACACTTGCAGGTCAATCCATATCCCCAAACCTATTTCTGTCTTTCCCTAGTGGGGTAGGGTTCTAGAGAGTTGAGGCTTTAGGATACATTTATGAGGTTCTGTCTCCAGGATGGAATCATAGTAGCATCTGCAACTTGGTGGCTGGAAGACAATATGATATAAAGCAGGACAAAATGTTTAATAACGAGCAGCCAAAAATATGAATAGAGCAGATGGAAATAGAGATTTTAGGGGAGAAAGAAGCGATGAAGACTATAGTTTAGGTATGTCCCAAGGGGCCCATGATTTTAGTAATTCTTGCCTGAGCCCAATAGCTAAGACGCAGGGAGGATAAATGTATTGTCTGGAAAGGTGGTGTCAAAGTTGAGAATAGAGCCAGAAAGCTGGATTATATGTAGTCTCACATTTGTGCCTCATAATACTTCTGGAAATTACAGAATGTACTGAATTATCATCCTCATTTTGCAGTGAAGAAAGGAGAATTCAAAAAATTAAGCAACTTTAAAAATTAATGAGAGTTGGATCCATAAATGGTAAACAACTCTCCTGAATATAGCATCCAAATAATGGGCAATCAGACATTGTTCCAGTTTTCCATCTGTCATTTTCTACCTATGTGACCTTGCACAGGTCACTTAATCTCTTTGTGATTTTGTTTTCTTGAGTCTAATAATAACATTTTTCTCATGAACTGAGTGATGAAAAAATATTTACATATATATGTTTTATAAATATGTGTATATATTCTTCTTACATAAATATATATATATTTGTAGCTATTGCATATGTAATCCCAAACTCTCAGAATAATATCTAAGAAACTCTATAGCTCATTACTTTCTAGCCACTCTTATTATAAGAAACTATAATTTTTTTTATTTATAAAAAGGAAACACTGACAAAACTATAGGATAAGAGGGGTACAACTCCACACAATTCCTACCACCAGAACTCCATATCCCATCCCCTCCCTTGATAGCTTTTCTATTATTTAACCCTCTGAGAGTATGGACCCAAGGTCATTGTGGGGTATAGAAGGTGGAAGGTCTGGCTTCTGTAATTGCTTCCCCTCTGAACATGGACGTTGAATGGTTGATCCATACTCCCAGCCTGCCTCTCTCTTTCCCTAGTGAGGTGCGGTTCTGGGGAAGCAGAGCTCCAGGACACATTGGTGGGGTTGTCTGTCCAGGGAAGTCTGGTAGGCATCATGGTAACATCTGGAACCTGGTGGCTAAAAAGAGAGTTAATATATAAAGCCAAATAAGTTGTTGGCTAATCATGAACCTAAAGGCTGGATAATTTCAAAATCATTTTTAATGTTAAAATAGGAAGACTAGAACTTGACTCAGGTTGCTGTCATTGGTATAAAATGAGACTTTACAGTTTGGTATAAAATGAGACTTTACAGTACAGAACGCAGTACTGTATGTTTTACAGATGTAGACATTCACAAAATAAAAGCTGAAATTTTAATTATTTTCAACACTTTTATGAAAGTGATGGAAATTCCTCAAATTTAAGCAAAGGTGTGTCTTACATAATTGTGTCTTCAAATAACTGAATAATTAGAATATGTATTACTCTTGATGTGCTAAAGAATATTAAATTACATCTTCAGGGCTGCTTCCATCACTTGATTTCAGTCTTTTGTTTTGATTCCATTATCAGGTGCAAGTTAGCTTCCAACAGTGTATATATGGAAGAAATATAAGTCTTAGCCAAACATTCCCAGCAAATATTAATTTGATGGTATGTCTTGTTATCTACTAATATTAATTTGATGGTATAAGTATAGTTATCTACTTACCCTGTATAAAACTTTCTGACTAGAGTAATATGGTGTGTAGTTTTTCTTAGTCTTGAATGGTTTATAGTATAACATTAGTACTATATATATTTATTTTTATTAATTTTTTACCATCCACCCTCAGCCTCAACCCAGACATTTTTTACTTTGGTGCCCTACTCCAAAGTCAGTCAAATCTTGCTTTAAGTTTCCTTTTCTGTTCTTCTTTCTCAACTTCTGTTTATGAGTGGGATCATTCCATACTCGTCTTTGTCTTTCTGACTTAGTTCACTTAACACTTATTTTATTTTATTTTTTATATGACTACACTTTACTAGGAGTGTACATAAACACCATTTCCACCACCAAAAGACTGTGTCCCATCCCACCCACCTGCCCCCACGCCCCCACCGGCCCAGGAAGGCGCATGTCTACCCCTCACCACAGGGTTTTTACTTTGGTGCCTTATTTTCAATTTAGTCAGATCCTGCTTTTAGTTTCCCTTTCTGATCTTCTTTCTCAACTTCTGTTGATGAGTGGGATCATTCCATACTCATCTTTATCTTTCTGACTTAGCTCACTTAACATAATTTCTTCTAACTCTGTCTAAGATGGGTCAGAGAAGGTGGGTTCATTGTTCTTGATAGCTGCATAGTATTCCATTGTGTATATATACCACAGCTTTCTCAGCCACTCATCTGTTGTTGGGCATCTGGGTTGCTTCCAGGTTTTAGCTATTATGAATTGTGCTGCTATGAACATAGGAGTACACACCTCTTTTTGGTTGGGTGTTATGGAGTCCTTGGGGTATAACCCCAGGAGAGAAATTACTGAATCATGTGGAAGGTCCATGTCTAGCCTTCTGAGAGTTTTCCAGACAGCTCTCCACAGAGGCTGGACCAATCTACATTCCCACCAGCAATGCAAAAGGGTTCCTCTGTCCCCACAGCCTCTCCAGCATTTGTTGCTGCTGTCCTTTTTGATGTATGCCATTTTTATAGGAGTGAGGTGGTATCTCAATGTTGTCTTAATTTGCATTTCTCTGACAATCAGTGACCTAGAGCAGTTTTTCATATGTTTGTTAGCCTTTTGGATCTCCTCTGAGGTGAATGTTTTGTTCATATCCTCTGCCCATTTTTGGATAGGGTCATTTGCTTTTTTGTGCTAAGTTTGCTGAGCTCTTTGTATATTTTGGTGATTAGTTTCTTGTCTGATGTATGGCATGTAAAGATCTTCTCCCATTATGTGACAGGTCTCTTTGTTTGTTTAATAGTTTCTTTGGATGTGCAGAAGCTTTTCAATTTGATGTAGTCCCATTGGTTTGTTTCTGCTTTAGTCTTTCTTGCAATTGGGTTTATTTCACCGAAGATGTCCTTGAGGTGTAGGTGGGAAAGTGTTTTACCAATGTTTTCCTCTAAGTATTTGATTCTTTCTGGTCTAACATCCAGGTCTTTGATCCATTTGGAGTTGATTTTTGTTTCTGGTGAGATAAAGTGGTTCAATTTCATTCTTCTGCATGTTTCAACCCAGTTTTCCCAGCACCATTTATTGAAGAGAGCCTCCTTCTTCCATTAAATGCTTTGGGCCCCTTTGTCAAAGATTAGATGTCCATAGGTGTGGGGATTTATTTCTGGGCTTTCAATTCTGTTCCACTGGTCTGAGTGCCTATTTTTGTTCCAGCACCATGCTGTTTTGATGATTATGGCTTTGTAATATAGTTTGAGATCTGGGAGCGTGATGCCTCCATTTCTGTTTCTTTTCCTCAAGATGGATCATTCCATACTCGTCTTTGTCTTTCTGACTTAGCTCACTTAACACTTATTTTTAAAGGCGATGGTTCCACATTTTTGTTCTGCATAAGTAGGCTGTTCTATTCTCTACCCATAAGGCACAGTTCACATTTGTCTATACAATCTCTCATTTTTGTGCTTGCTAAAAGAGAAGAGTGGGATTTAGTACAAATGTGTCTAACAAAAAATAACTTACTAGTCAGATCACAATATTAGACATTTATGAGATATGCAAGAAATCCCCTCACTGTGTACCCTTTCCTGGATACTGGAAGCATAATTTAAAAGTTACTCACTTCAAGAGAGTCTTAGACTCACAGGATAATAAAGAAGACAACATCTATTAATTGAGTAGTGAATATGAACATCATGATAGCATACCAACCTGTAAGTGTTCTGAACTTGCAGAGGATGTTATTAATTCTGAATAGGGCAAGACTAAAATAAAAACTGAGAGGATTAGTGATAGAAATTTAATGACAGGTTGAGATAACTTTTAGTTTTCAAAATGGTAGTTTTTGTTTTTTTCCTTTTCTTCTCTTTGCCTCCAGGGTTACTGCTGGGGCTCAGTGCCTGCACCATGTTACCACTGCTCCTGGAGGCCATTTGTCTTTCCCCTTTTGTTGCCCTTGTTGTTGTAGCCTTGTTGTGGTTATTATTGTTCTTGTTGATGTCGTTCGTTGTTGGATAGGATAGAAAGAAATGGAGAGAAGAGGGGAAGACAGAGAGGGGGAGAGGAAGATAGACTCCCCTGCAGGTGGGGAGTGGGGGGCTCAAACCATGATCCTTAATGCCAGTCATTGCACTTTGCACCAAATGCGCTTAACCCGCTGCGCTACCGCCTGACCCCTCAAAGTGATAGTTCTAAAGCAGACCTGCATGTCTGGTGAGAAGTGTGTGTGTGTGTGTGTGTGTGTGTGTGTGTGTGTGTGTGTGTGTGTGTGTGTGTTTGTGTTCATAATTGCACTTCTCCCAGTGAACTTTTTTTTTCTTAGAAGGTTAAAGATAATAAAGAAGGAGAGAAAGGCTGAGAGAGAGTGAAGAGATCACAACATCGCTTTGCAGATAGTGAAAATTTCCCCTTGTGTTTTGCTCCCATGTGGTGGCTGGGGTCTGAATTTGGAACCTTTTGAATAGCAAAGTATGGGCTTTATCGGTTGTGATATCTCCTGGTCCTGAGGGAATTGTACTTATGAGTATATTATTTCCTTTATTTCAAAATATTCTATGTATCTATCATCTATCTATCTTCTTTCTCTTGCCTCTGGTTTCCACCACAGATATGAAATCTGAACAACATCTATAAATTTCTAGAGTCAGTTACTCGTTACTCATTTATATCACCTCCCAGTCCTATCCCTGGATTATTAAAATGGATTATTTGCAACATTGATTTATTCAATAAGTCAGTGAGTGCCTAGTCGGTACCTGCTGCTTACCACCAATTCTAAAGGATAAAAGATGTTGAGATAGGTTTCTTTCCTGACATTTAAAGTGAATATATTTTTGTTAGAGTAAAAACCCAGAAATACTGTATAAAAATACAGTGCTTGAGACCAATGGTAATTCTAGCAACATCTGAAGGAAGAGCTAGTATTTCCTGGTGCAGGTCAGGGGAGGGTTGTTGGTTTTCTTGTAGAAATTTGGTAAAGAAAGTTTTCACTGAGGTGGCATTTGAATTGGGTTTCTAGGAAGAGCAAATAGTCGTACCAATGATAAGAAGCATGAAAATCAACCTGGACAGTTACTTGTGATTGGGTAATCACTTATAACTTTTGTGCTGTATGGTTTTTGAGGGATACAGTTGTAAGGAATAAGATGGAATTGTGTGCACATAGCATATCCAGAAAGATCTTAAATACTGAACCTTGTTTACTAGATGATGAGATATGGGGGGTTGTGAGTGGGACAACAAGGCACAACACAAAAGAGATTTAATCTGTCTAGTGATATAAGTGCTAAGCATAATTATCAAGCATAATCACTAAAGTGGAGAGAATAAAGCCAAATTTAACATTACATAGAAATCCCATTTTAGGAAAACTGAATGAATCCCAAATGCAAACTAAAATTAAATATAAACAAACAGATAAATAATGCTTCACTTTGAGGAAGAATGAATAGCTCCCAGAAATGAAGCCATTTCCTGGTGCAATATAATATGCAACCCTACTTATAAGAAATCATATTTTTTCAGAACCTCTCCCACTATCTGAACTAAGAATCTGAGCTCATTGGGCCCAATGTGTGAATTCAACACACATTGACTATATAGTCAAAATGCATTGCTGGACTTGTCTGAAATTTGAAGAGAAATGCCAGGATAACATAGCTGTGTTCTCCTAGTCCTCAACAATATCACTTTTTCAGTGTCCTTGAAATCTCTGCTATAAGAACATCAGGCTACTGGAAGAAAACAACAGCTAAAAGACCCTGTGAGTTGAATAACTAAATCCTGTAGGAATAAACTCAGCAGTCCATCATATTCCGAATTCCATACAATGACAGAGTATTAACAAAGACCAGGTGTATACATTCCAATTATGACAACTTTGTGTTTTTCTATTTAGAAAGTTTGGAGAAGTCAGTATTCAAATATAGGTTGGGTGTTTGCATTTTTGAAGCTATGGTAAAGACTTGAGGAATGTCATATAAACCTTTTCATCTTTCTTATTTACTTTGCAGTAGTAACTTAAGTGTTCATTTCTTTTTCTTTTTTTTTTTTTTGGTAATTTTTATTTATTTATCTTCCCTTTTGTTGCCCTTGTTATCTTTTTATTGTTGTTGTAGTTGATGTCGTCGTTGTTGGATAGGACAGAGAGAAATGGAGAGAGGAGGGGAAGACAGAGAGGAGGAGAGAAAGACAGACACCTGCAGATCTGCTTCACCGCCTGTGAAGCGACTCCCCTGCAGGTGGGGAGCCGGGGGCTCGAACCGGGATCCTCATGCCGGTCCTTGCACTTAGCGCCACCTGAGCTTAACCCGATGTGCTACTGCCCGGCTCCCTTTAAGTGTTCATTTCTAACACAGCTGTACTTTTCTTCCTTTTAAACTTCTATAGCTGAAATAAAAATGACTGCTAATCATCACTGTGACTCTGAAAAGCTGTTGGAAAGGAGAGTTACATGGTGGCTCTCAAAATCATCATTTGAAACAAACTGTTAAATTCTCCTGCTTTTGAATATAGATATCAAAGAAGAGCAATAATTTCTATTCTTTTCCATTTTCCTTGCCAGGATTCCATGAATTAGATCTCTACTCTTATTCATAAATTCAGATTGACCTAGGGGGAAATAGCTATAAAATGTGACCCACTGGACTTGCCTGTGGCCTCTCAGATTGTATGTAAATATACTAACTGGGGGCCAGGTGCTGGCATACCTGGTTAAGCACACATACTAAATGCACAAGGACTTGTGTTCAGGCCCCATTTCCACATGCAGGGAAAAAGCTTTGTGAGTGGTGAAGCCCTGCTGTAGATGCCTCTAAGGCTCTTTCTCCCTCTCTGCCACCTACTTCCCTCTCGATTTCTGGTTGTTTCCATCCAGTAAGTAAATAAAGATAATACAAAAATTATATATATATATATATATATATATATATATATATATATATATATATATATATATATATATATTAACTGAACTCAACTATTTATTTTTAATATAGAAGGAAGTCCAGGAACCTACTTTATTTTGACTTTATAGAGCTCAGAAACAGTTTCTTCTCCTACAATGATGACATGAAATATATTTTTGGTCTCCTTTAGTTGACATGCAAATGTATCCACTGCTTCACAAGTGAAAACTCATTAAAAGCCTCTGGAATGCAATTGTGTTATCTCCTAGGAACACAGAAAATAACATTAGTCATCACTCTAGTGCACTTCTATTTGCTAACACAGTGAGATCACCCACCCCAACCCTACTCCCTGAAGTTTCCATAGAAAATTTTCATATTTTATTCTGCTTCTATCTGACAAAAGCTCTGTCTATTTATTACTAAGACACTTTTTTTCTAACTTAAATTGTGAGATGCTGTCACATTTAACCATGGACACTTTTGTTTCTTAATCTGTCACATGTAGGGTTTATTTCATTTGATACAGCTAAAATATTCACAACATGTGTTTGGAATTGTTGCCTAGATCATGAGTATTTTTCTAAATTAGATAAGAGCAGCTAACATATAACAAAAGTTGCACAAATCATCTAAAATATATCCTTTTTCTGATATTTTATTCATAATAGGAAAATGTTTCCTTTGCAGAGTGTCCTAATGCTTCTGGGTTTTGAACACACTTCTAATGTTCATATAAGAGACAGCTAGACGTATTTCACCCACACTTTCTTCTATTTTTGCTTAGTATTATCATAAAAATTTTAAAATATTTTGTTTTCTTACTTATGAGCAAGAGAGAATCTAGGTGGCCCCTCAGTTTTATATTAAAGGGCATGATCTTGGGACCTCACATTTGCATACGCTATGATCTACCTCTGAGATATCTCCCTGCTGTTTCTCTATTATCAATTTTTGAAGCAACAAAAAATCCTCCCAATCTAGGGACATCTCAGAAAGCAAAAATTGAACAATTATATGAGTGAGATAAGCCAGTATGTTAATAATTGTTATTAAGTATATTAAGTAGGATGTTATTTTTTAATTTATTTATAAAACAGAAATATTGACAAAACCATAGGATAAGAGGGGTACAGTTCCACACCTTTCCCACAACAAAAGCTCTGTATTCCATCACCTCCTTTGAGAGCTTTCCTATTCTTTATTCCTCTGGGAGCATGGACACAGGATCACTAAGTGGGATGTTATGGAGAAAGGTATTCAAATTGGTGCTTCAAGGCTGGAATCAGCCAATGAGAAGATGAATTTTTCAAACATTATTGACATACTAACAAAATAAATTACATACACTAAATTGTCAATGTGATCTTCAAGGTATACAGCTTCATGACTTAGTAATGATTTCTATAGTCAAGTAGTTTATCTATTATATAGTTTCCTTTTTATGTGTGCAAAGAACACTTAAGCTATACTTGTTTGAGGATTTCTAGCATGTAATTATTAAGTTAGCTATAGGCCCCAGGTTGTACAGTAGATTCCAAGAACTTATTAATATTTTAAAAAAATATTTCTTTATTCCCTTTTGTTGCCCTTTTTTTTTTATTATTGTAGCTATTATTGATGTCCTTGTTGCTGGACAGGACAGAAAGAAATGGAGAGAGGAGGGGAAGAAAGAGAGGGGGATAAAGAGACAGACACCTGCAGACCTGCTTCACCCCTGCAGGTGGGGAGCAGGGGGCTCAAACCTGGATCCATGAGCTTTGCACCACATGCGCTTAACCCGCTGCGCTACTGCCCGACTCCCGAACTTATTAATCTTATAACTGAAAATGTGTACCCCCTGATTCACAGACTTCTCCTTGAACTGGGGTGGAGTGGGGGGGGTGCAGAATAACATTTAGCTTACTCTGGAATTCAGATGTGTGCTGCCCAATCCATGTGTAGGGGTGCCCTTCTTTCATGCCTCAAAGAACGGCTACCCATGGGACTAGGAAAGAGCTCACCAGGGTATGGCTTGTGCCTAGCTGTACATGCAACTGGGGTCTACCCCCTGGAACAGCATGGAGGGGTGCTATAGTATCAGTGCCCATCTCCCCCCTTTCTTCTCCACTATCTGAAACAAAAATAATGAAAATGTTGGCCCAGGAGTGAGAAAATAACACATGTGTGAGGCCCTGCCTCCAAAAAAATAATAAATGGACAGACTCAAGACTACATGGAAGACCAAAATAGCCTAGGTTACAGAAGTTTTTATATTTCCTAAAGCATAGTGAGTGATCATGCCGCCATTCACAACTCAGTGCCTTAAAACCAAAGGTTAAATTGAGAGAGCTGTTTATCAGGCTCCAAGTTCAATCCTCATGCTCAGGGCTAGATTGTTTCTACAAACCTAAAAAAAAAAAAAAAAAAAAAAAAAAAAAAAAAAAAGCACCAATGGAGTACAGCACAGGAATTACACCAAGTGCTTAGTTTTCTCTTCTCGTTCAGTGGGAGAAAACCATAAATTTGCTGGGGTTTTTTTTCTTTGCTTTTCAATTGGGCCAGCAAAAGACTTAAGATGATCAGTTCTCAGATATCCTTAGTAAATAGCATATTAGACTTGGCTCCATCCTGTATCTGCCACTAATAAACAATGTGACTTTAAAGATATTATTTATCTTTGGTCAGATTCATTTGTCTCTTTTGTTAAATGAAATGGTTGCCTAGATTATATCTTAGTGACCACATCTGAAAATTCTACAGTGTCTTCTCAAAAGTAAGCTCATGTGTGATTGAGAGGATCACAGCATCTGAGAATAAAAGCCAGAGGCCTTCTGTATTTTAAAATTATTCACAGAAGTAGCAATATCTCCTTCAGACATGTGTTTCATTTTTTTACACTCTATCATTAGTCAGGAGGCCACGCATAGCTATCAATTCACTGTTGTGGGGGGGTAGGAGAAGACAAAATTCAATTAAATGATTAATGAATGAAATAAATGACCCCTATTCCTCTATGATGTAAATGGACAGCAGAGGCTAAAAAGACAGCTGTTGTATTAAAATAAAACTTGTACACCTACCTTCACTTCATCAATATATAAGCAAATCAATCAAAGGGAGTAACACACTGCATGGTTCATAATAGTAAACAAGGACACTTTGCTGATTACCACATTAAGTCCTTGGTGTCATTCCGATAGTTCTAAATGACTAACGTTGGCATGTTTCCCTCATCATAATGATTCTGTTTTTTGTCAGTAAGGACCAGTCATTTTGAGAACATGGAGATGAAATAAACGAAGCCACAAAGGGAGTAGACTTGAAGACTGGAGATAATGACAACCCAAATGTGTTTTGTGCTACCTTTTATATTAAGAGACTACAGAACATGCAAAGGGGGAGTGTAAGATATATATAGATATACATGTATATATGGATATATATGGCTCAAACTACAAGTGTGTGACCCTTTAACTCTGCAGAATTCTTGTTTTTCATGAAAGAAAAATTGAACGTGATTGTCATGGCATCCCTGAAAGGAGGTTTCAGATGGTATTTGGTTCCTCATTTCTCACAGTCTGCTAAAACCACTGTAGAGGAGGAAAAAAACTGTCACACTGCAAAATGTCTTTGGCAAACAGATCAAAGTCATAGGAGGGGCTCTGGATACAGAATGTAGATTAGTTTTGAGTTAAATAATCTTCCCAGAGAGAATATGTTCTGTGCAAAGTGTGGAGCTTAGGTTTTCTTGCCTTTACTAACTGTGCCATACCCCTCCCCCCTTTTAATTGATTAATTAACATACTGTATCCTCTTGCTTCCTGAAGAAGGTATTACCTATATTACTGTCTTTCTTCTCCCCAAAGTCCTTTATTTTAGAACATTTTCATCATTGTCTAAAGCCTATTTCATCATTGTCTAAAGGACTATTCGACATCTCTGAGGCTTTCTAAACTGTATAGAAGGGAGATATGATATTAATAAATTTCCCTTTTTTATATTAATCTGCTTCATAGTTATTACTTGTTCAGCCCTGAGGAACACATAGAAAGACAGGGTGATTTCTTTCTACCCCCAACCTACTATGTGATTTATGTTAGGGGAAGGTGAGGACCACAGGGACCTGAACCCCAGTGCCACAGGGTCAAAGAACTTTTGTTATCAGGAACCTTAGTTTCTTGCTCTTGTCACTGAGAGGGAAGAAAATTTGGAGAACACCTGTGGAAGTAAGGTCCTTGTTTTCCATACCTGAGAAGGAAGAGGAGGAACAAGGAAGGTTACCCAGAAGTTGTAATAATTGTAGATGTTTATTTAGGAAGGAAGTGAAGGTAGGGCCTTAGAACCAACAGCTTAGCCATATGGCTTTTTGCCCACATGTCTCTGTGTGTGTGTGCTTTCACTTTTCAAATTTATGCCCAAAATTATGGTCTCTTCTGCAATTCTTCAGGATTGAGATGATTTCTAAGTAGACACCATGGGGGATAAGACTCCTCAGCTTCTTCCCCCTACAACAACACAACAGTCTAGACTGTAGGATCACTGTATTTTATACTCACTACACTTCCAGCATGCAGAAGGGAAGACACATTTGCAATATGTAGTCTGGAGCTTTGCATGCTACTATCTAAGTGGAAAGATGTATCTTAGGATTCAAACCAGAGTTTTCACTTGTGAGTCACATTTAATCTTAATATAATTTGTTGGGGAAAACCAAGATTACAAAAACAAACAAAAAACCCCCAACAAATTAGCAATAAAAGAGAAGAGATTATTAATTACTATGGCGAGGCTTAAGGGACTTACATGAAACACTGCAGGTATGGCTTTGGGAACTTTCATTGTGCTGTCAGTTCCTCAAGATGGAGTTGAGTTTCTGTGACAGAGCCTGAAGTACCAGCTGTCAACATTTAGGGTAGGATTTGGAGACCCCATAGGTGCCACCTACATTTTCAACTCCCACATTTATGCTGCCCTATGTGACCAAGCCTCCAGTCAGGGCAACCCCTCCTCCAGTCAGGGCAACCCCGCTTTCAGTTAGGGAGCCAGAAACCACATATGATGTGTCCCAGATGCCGTAAAGGGTTTCACTGGAAGAGAGATTGTTGGTCCAAATTTCATAAAGATGGCACGCCCCTGAATGGTACAAATTCGGGGCCTGAGATTTTGTGGACCACCCCTGTTTTAGAACGCGGTCACCCTACTATGACAGTAAAGATTGACAATATTCTTTTAAATTTTTGATTGACATGGGGGCAGAAAAGATGATTTTTAAGGCAAGCAGAGGTTCCCCAAAATTGGGAACTCCTCCCGGGACCTCGTATACATGGCGTTGGAAGGGTGACCCAATCCTTTCTCACACGAGATTCGCTCATGTGGGAAGACCCGGAAGGTTCTACTTGACACTTCCACCCATTGGTAGCTGATATTAGCACCAACCTATTGGGCAGGGATCTTCTAGAATGTCTTGATGTTAGGATATCCACAGACGCCTCTGCAGAGCGTAACACCCACTCCCGCGAGACCAGATCTAATCAGCACCCCTAATACTAAACGCCATTGTTCGTAGCCAAACACTCCACTTAAGCTGGCTTTCTAATGAGCCTGTCTGGGTGGAACAGTGGCCTTTACCTAGGGATAAGCTAGAAATTTTAAAAGAGCTCATCTGAGAGCAGTTGTCCTTGGGACACATTCGTCATTCTCAAAGCCCATGGAATACCCTTGTCTTTGTGATTAAAAAGCGCTCGGGAAAATGGCGCCTCCTTCAAGATCTCTGTGTGGTAAATAAAACCATGCAGGTCTGGGGCTCCCCCCAAAGGGGTTTGCCTCTTGCTTCTGCAATTCCTACAGGAATTCCAATCATAGCTATTGATATACAAGATTGTTTTTTCTCTATTCCCTTGCATCCGCAAGATTGTAAAAGTTTTGCCTTCTCTGTTCCTTCTATTAATAACGCCAGCCCTGCTGACAGATTTGAATGGGTGGTGCTGCCCCAGGGCATGGCCAATAGTCCTATAATTTGTCTAGAGGCTGTTAAATCTGCCCTTTTTCCATATATCCATAAGGGCCTTAATGTTTTTCATTACATGGATGATGTATTAATATGGGGAAAATCAGATACAGATCTCTATGCCTTATGTGATTTTCTCATTCCTGCATTAAAGAAAAGTGGTCTTAATGTAGCTTCTGAGAAGATACAGCTAATTCCTCCAATATCTTTCTTAGGTTCAGAGATTTCTCTAAAGCAAATTTGTCCCTTAAAACCTAATGTCACCTTTCCTTCTAACCTTACTCTTGCTTCTTTACAAAGTTGTCTAGGAAATTTAAATTGGCTTAGGCAGTATCTCTATCTGCATACAAGCTGCCTCCAACCACCGTTTGACCTGTTGAAAGGAAACAAACAGCCCTCCTCAAAACGAAAGTTAACTCCCGAGGCCTCCTTGGCACTGGAAAGGGTTAACCAGGCCCTCCAGGACATACACCTTGTTTGATTCTCCCCCTCCTCTCCGGTAAACCTTCTAATCTGTAACTCCACTTCCACAGTAGTAGGGGCATTGTGGCAGAACCATGGGGTTCTCGAGTGGCTTCACACACCAGTAGGTGGAGCTCCAAGACTCCTCACTGAGATAGACGCATTAGCATTCATGGTTCGCCAAGGAAGAAATAGGTCTGTGCAGGTCTTAGGGAAAGAACTGGATTTAATTATTCTGCCCTTTTCTCTCACAGATACAGAGTGGCTCATACGCCATCATTCCCGCTTTGCCATAAGCTTCATGGGGTTTCCAGGACAAATAGATAACCATTTTCCTTCTAATAAATTGATAGCTTCTTTACCTCTTTTGCCTCTACTAGCACCTAAACTTTTCTCTTGAGATCCCATTCCTTCTGCTCATACAGTCTTCACTGATGGTGGAAAAAAGGGAGCTGCTGCCCTTATATATTACCCGGACAAACAACAACCTAAACCTCTCTTTACTGAGCTTCCTGAGAATTCCCCTCAGTACAAAGAACTTTATGCTGTTTTCCTTGCATTAAAAGCTGTACCAGAATCCTTCAACCTTTTTTCTGACAGTGTGTACTCTGTTAACTTACTTCCATGGCTTGCTCGTTCCTATGTGAAAGTTGACAACAACCCTCTTTCCCCTCTCTTGATTCAAATCGCCTCTATGCTTTCTTCTCGAACTCAACCAATATATATTCAGCAACTTCGTTCCAACAGCCCTCTTCCTGGTTCCCTGTCCAAAGGGAATGATGCAGCTGACTGCCTTGCCTCCACAGGAGCTCTCCTAGTCTCTGTCTCTGATCCTGCTGATTTCCATTCTCTAACCCATGTTAATCTTAAAGGCCTTCAAGCTCGATTTCCTGATGTTCCTTTACCACAGTTAAAACATATCCTAGCTACATGCTTTTCCTGTGCACGTTTCATAAAAACACCTGCTATTCAGACTCTTGGTGTTAACCCCCAAGGCTTAAAAGCTAATGCTATTTGGCAAATTGATGTCACCCACATACCAAACTTTGGCAAACAAAAATATGTGTTTGTCTCAATCGATACTTTTTCTAAATTTATGTGGGCAACAGCTCAGACATGAGAAAGCTCTAAAAAGCTTATAAGCCATATGCTCTCCGGTTTTGCTGTGATGGGCTTACCTCTTCAACTGAAAACTGACAATGGACCTGCATTTACCAGCAAACAATTTAAAGATTTTTGTTCCCTCTGGAACATTACTCATACCATAGACATTCCCTATAATCCACAGGGACAAGGCATTGTCGAGAGGATCCTTCAAACCCTTAAGGCTCAATTAAATAAAGATAAAGGAGGAATGTACCCCCCAATATCCAGCTAGCAAAAGCCTTAACTACGTTAAATCTCTTTAATATTTACAATAACTCGTACTTACCTCCTATTATTCTTCACTGGCAAACACCATCTACTCTCTCATCTATTAAGGTCAAATGGAAAGACCCACTTGATAAATTTTGGAAAGTGCCTGACCCTCTATTGACCATGGGAAGAGGTTTTTCATGCATTTTCCCACATAATTACTGTAAACCTGTCTGGGATCCTGCCCGCCATGTCCGACAATACCCTGATGATTGCACTGTTATCCCTGAAGAACAAGATATACAAGAGGACTAGCCACAGGATACATCCCAGGATCCATAATATGACATGGTAGAACCTACAAAAGTTGGCTCACAGAGCCCTCTCTCCTAGCTCTTCCCTGAATGTCTTATGTTATGACTGGCCAGTTGTGTTTTGTGAGTGAGTGTGTTGAATGACCAAAAATTTTTGTATGGCCTATCTGCTCAGAGTACTCTAAATGTTAAAACCATTGTCACTAACATGAGTTAATTCTCTAAGTAACCTGAGTCTGTTTATAGTCCAAAGTCAATTATAGTAAACTCTAACTTGTTACAAGTTTTATTTTTGTATTTTTATTTTTTTAAATTTTTTTTATTTATTTTTTTTCACAAGTTTTATTTTTTTTCACAAGTAAGTGATTACAGCTATCAAGCCTTCATATGAGGAATCATCTGTTCATATGGTAAGGTATTAAACTGTAAGAAGTTCCTCCATATCCAACCCATGTGAATTAATAACATTCACATATTCTTGTACACTTAACTGGTGTATCTTTTCTTGCCACCATAGGCCTGACTTTGTCAGCCAACAATTTAAAGATGTTTCCCTTTATAACATCACCCATGCCACAGACATCCTTTACTACCCCCAAAAACAAATGTCTGTTCCCCTGGACATCACATCCACTGACTGCTTCCCTTAGACTTAAGATATGATCCCACCTCTTCATACCAATGGATACATTCCCCCTTCCTTACCTGTCTACCCTTAGTTGTGGGACTCTAGCTTGTTTTACTTCTTCTACTCACAATAGGTACTATAATTCTTTTTTTCAACATTTTAATTTATTTATTAATGAGAAAGAGAGGAGGAAAGAGAAAGAACCAGATATCTTTCTAATACATGTGCTGCCAGGGATCGAACTTGGGACCTCATGCTTGAGAGTCTAACGCCTTATCCACTGTGACACCTCCCAGACCACGGTCCTATAATTCTTAAGTTTATGGCCTTTTTACGGCAACAGATTGATGCCATAAAGATGCAACCTATACAAACTCACTATCATAGGCTGGACATGGCAGAATATTGAGTTCCTATGGAGGATTTGCCCCCCTCCATCAGAATGTCCACCATGTAGAGCGCTGGCTAGCCAATGACAGGTAAGAGGAAACTAGCGCTATCCAGTCAACCTAAGACAGGGCACCTGGTATTACTGGGCAAAAATGACCAGGTGTTCCAATGATGGGTAAGATGGAAGGCTGATCCCCAACCTAAGACAGGCACAGTCCACCCTGCCACAAAACAAAGTCTGCCAAACATCAAAACATGATATAAGACAGGGGGACATGTGGGAAACCACATGTGCCCTCAAGGTTGCTATTGGCATGGCCATAGAGTTTATGTTAAAAGATAGTTCCTGGGAATCGGGCGGTGGCGCAGCGGGTTTAGCACAGGTGGCACTAAGTGCAAGAACTGGCTTAAGGATCCCAGTTTGAGCCCCCGGCTCCTCACCTGCAGGGGAATCACTTCACTTGCGGTGAAGCAGGTCTACAGGTGTCTTTCTCTCCCCCTGTCTTCCCCTCCTCTCTCCATTTCTCTTTGCTCTATCCAACAACCACAATATCAGCAATAACAACAATATAATTAGAACAATAAAATAACTAGGGCAACAAAAGGCAAGACGCCAAAAAAAAGGGTTAAGATAGTTCCAGCTTCCCTACACCTTAGAGTCTTTGTTAAAAGATAAGTTCTTTTTCCCCATGAATATATAATAATAAATGAATAGGAAAGATACATCCCCCAGTACTCATTTGGCTAAGGCACCAAACCTCTTTTTATATAAAGCATTCAAATCAGATGCCCTGCTAACCACGAGAAGCAGATTATTTGTGTTTCTTCCACAGGAATCCCAGAAAAAAAACATCTGGACCCCTGCACACCCTGACATCACCCACTAGATGGCACAACTACAGTGGCACACACCCCCCAAAACCCTAGATGTCACCTGACATGATCTGAAGAACCTGATTCACAGACTCCAAGGACAGAACATTTTTACTGTCTGTCTGCCTTTCCTTCTTCTGCTTTGCCTGTCACGTTTTGGCAGTTCCAGCTCACAATCTACAGAAAAGCGGAATTCCAGAGGCTGACCTTCCTCATGCAGCTTTTCATCCCCTGCCATTTCTCCCCTAGTCGCCTACTTTGGACTGAGACTTCTATCAGACTTGCTGGTATACCCTTTGGACACTTTAGACAATTTTACAGCAGCTTCCTTCCCTTCATGTTGCTGGTTTTTCATAGACTGACCCTGAGTAGTTCATAGACTTTACACACTGTTGCCCTGGGCATTAGATAAAAGGAAAGGGGGAGATGCTGGGAAATTGTGCTGATGCAGTCACATCTGCCATGTTGTCCCCTCAGGCTACTGCTATTTCCCATGAGAGTTGGGACATTCTCGGAGTGCCTGTTCAGCCATGTTTTGCCCTCAGGGCATTGTCTATATCCCCGCGATATTTGAAGTGCTTTGGTTACTCCTCCCCCCTCCCATTCTCATGAGAGTTATTATCCTATCCTGGAGTGCTATGGTTACTCCTCCCCCTTCCCATTCTCGTGAAAGCTACTCCTATAAAAGCCCTTCTTCTTCCGCACCTTGCTCTCTTGCCAGCGCTTCACTCCGGTGTTCAGACGCAGGAAAGGTTACTGCATGAGGTGGCCATTTTCGCTACCTCCACATGACCCAACCTGCCTCTCTAGCGCCCAACTCTGAGGTGCCAGCACAAATAAAGATTTGTGTTTCCTCTTCGCTCTGGACCCCCCTCTCTTCTCCGCAGCCCGCACACAACAACATCGAGCGAGGTTTAATATCAGAGCTACCTGGTAAAGGTGTACGTCTGGTTTCCAAGACGTTCTGGGTTTTTATCTACTTCACAGTCTTGAGTCTTATATAAACAAATGGTCACTTTCATTTAAATTGCTGAGTCACTCCATTTCATTTAAACCCATTTGTAGATGTGTTGAGACCATTATTCTGTCAACCCATATAACAGCACTTCAGTGTTTTGGGGGAGCCATAATATTAACTGTAAATATGGGAATTTGGGCCAGCCTATTAGTGAAAACTAACATTTTGTCTTTACTGAGGACCTACTCACAGTCCTAGTGAAGCTGACCTGGGCATGGTCTTCTATAGTGTATATGAGAAGAGAATTTAGGTCAAGCAGATAATGAATAGATCAATCTGTTTGAACACAACAGAATTTCCAAGCCTGAGACTCCAAAAGTCACATGTTTAATCTCCAGTATCACCTCATGACAGAACTGAGTAATGTTCTGGTCAGGCTCTTTCCTCTCTCATTTTCATTCTCATAAATAAGTAATTTTTGTTAGAGAGAAGCAAGCTGGAATTCAAGTGTTTTCTGAGTGCTTTGTATGAGCAAGTCTGGCTAACTCCTAGAAATGGAATAATACAGTTAATACCCTCTCTGCCCAAGGTTCAACTTCCTAAGTGTATAGTTCTGGCTGCAGTATGAGCATTTGTGTATAAAACTTAGTCATAGTTAATAATTCTGTCTCCATAGCAGGCATTGAAATGGGTGAACCAATGAGGTTTTCATAGAACTATTTGGCTAGAGGCAATGACAGTATGTTAGTTGAACCTTATTCTCTTTCCACTTTCTCATCAAGAGATATTCCTTCAAGGAGAAAGTCTCTTCAATTATAATATTATATAAAGGTGCTGGGCAGTGGCACAACCATTAGAGTGTTACCTAGGTTCGAGCCTTTGGTCTCCACTTGCAAGCAGGAATCTTTGCAAGTGTTGAAGCAGTGCTGCCGATGTCTCTCTTTCTCCCTATCTTGCCTTCTTCTCTCAATTTCACTCTGTCCTATCAACTTAAATAAAGAAACAAATAACTACTTTGGCCATTATTCGGGTTTACCTGGATCATTACTTTTTCTCTGAACATAATTGAGATTTGCCACTTTATACATTTTTTAAAAATAAATACTCACATTTCACTAATGACTTAATCTCTCTTGACCTTTTTTAGTTGCCTAATCTTAGAAATTCTTATTTTAATGCAGTGGCCATCAGTGGAGCAAATATTGCCACAACCTTCCTGCCCCCTTGACTTCATTGATTATTACACTGAAGGCAAGGGAGTTTGCTCTTGGTTCTTAGTGACTAGAGTCTCAGATGCAGCTAAAGTTCTCATAATGCATAGAATAGCTTCCCCAAACAAAGAGGAAATCAGCCTAGACTGTTAGTATTGCCATTGAGAAACTATGATCTAGACTTTCTGTCTCTTTAAAACAAGCTGTTTTAGCATCTTAAACAGTGGGTATGGGCTTGCTGGTGGTGATAAGCAGAATTTGAATAGATTAGGCTGTTATCATGTCCCATTTTTAGATAGGCAACCATCACTTCACATTTTAGAAACTGTATGTAGAGACAAAATTTTAAGTATCATGACATAACTGAAAACATGTCTTATTTATTGAGCATTAAAAATGAAAAAGTAAACATGAGCCTACAAGAAAGCTTAGCTGGGAGTATTCCTGATTAGCCATGCCTGCCACCCAGGTTCAAGCCTGGCTCTCACCTCACTGGTGACACCAGAGTCTTTCCCTACCTTCCTCCATTCTCTTTCTCTCTATGAAAAAAAAAAAGCAAACTTCTACCATTTTGCTTCCCAAAAAACCTTGATCCATATTTCCAGTGGGGGAGAAGTGATAGGATGAAGATAAGAGGACTCTGAACTCTAGCTCCATCAACACCTAGAGAGAGAGAAGGAAGAGGAGAGGGACATATGGATGTAGTTATGATATCATGAGTGACTCAGACGGGAAGAGAATATTGAATCAGACAAAGAAGGGGCAACTATGTATAAATGTGGACAGATAGTTGTAGAGAAGATGGTTGGCCCATGTCCACAACCTTAGTGGAACTGTGGTGGATTGAAATGGGGAGACTGAAGAGTCAGAACTCTGGTGGTGGGAATGGTGTGGATTCAAACCCCTACTGACATGTAATTCTGTAAAATAAAAATAAATTAATAAATAAATGAGAAAACAGAATGGTGAAGCCCAGTGGGAAAACAACAACAAAAAATGTGATGAAAGGAGGAGCTGTTAGAAAGAGAGCTCATTATAACAGTTGTGAGTTTAAATTCTTCCCACTCTACTTTTGTCAAAGCTACTTGAAAAAAATAAATAAACAGACAAAAAACTATGTTTTCAATTTGCATTAAATGTAGGCTGCTTCAGAAGATAACTGCGGTAATGGATATCCAATTATGTTACTGAGAGTAAGTAAAACGGGCAAAGGTTAAGTATGGCTTTAAAACCAGCCATCCTTTGGACAGTAATCTGTGCTATCCACACCCGGAGTTACAATTAGTTGCTTCTGAAAAAAATTCCAAAGGAAGCACAACAAACACAGTTTACTGATGTTCTTAACTGAAAGCATCCTGGTGGAAAGAGGTCAGACTTTAGGATTAGACAAACCTGGTTTGTAATACCGATTCCTCCATTTATTGTCTGAGCAATCTTCAGGCAAAAAACACTTCTCATAGTTCCAGTTTTTGTGTCTGCATTATGGGCTGAGCCAATAATCACAAGAACAGCAAAGTGAACAAAAGGGATTTACTAGCAAAAAGGCATATATAATATAATATAATATAATATAATATAATATAATATAATATAATATAATATAATATAATATAATATATAGTATAATATAATAACCTGTTGAACAAGCTTCTCAACAAATGAAGTGAGTCTCTGTCTTTGTGCTAAACTATAGGTATTTAAGATGTTTCCTTTTTAAAAAATATTTTGTTTATTCACTTTTGTTGCCCTTGTTTTATTATTGTCGTCATTGTTGGATAGGACAGAGAGAAATGGAGCGAGGAGGGGAAGACAGAGGGTGGAGAAAGATAAATACCTGCAGACCTGATTCTCAGCTTGTGAAGTGACTCCTCTGCAGGTGTGGAGCCAGGGGCTCGAACCCGGATCCTTATGCCAGTCCTTGTGCTTTGTGCCACCTGTGCTTAACCCACTGCACTACCTACCGCCTGAATTACCCCCCCCCCTTTTTGGATCTTGAAAACTTTGAGGAGGGACGATGGGTATGCTCAGTAGAGGAGCATAGAATGATCAAATAAGTTATGCACAGTAAAGGAGACAGAAACGGAAACAGAAACCCAACCTTAAAGATGAATATCTGATATCTGAGATATTCCACAGAGAATTCACCCCTGCCTAGGGACAAAAGTAACATTCTTCTGATAGGAAAGAAGAGAGAGGTGTCAACAACTGTACTGTAAACTACTAAGGCCCACTAAAAGGATATTTAAATAAAAAGTGAAGATGTTACTGAGTCAGATGTTCTTTTTAAAAATTTTTTATTTATGAAAAGGAAACATTCACAAAACCATAGGATAAAAGGAGCACAACACCACACAATACACAAAACCAGAACTCAATATCCCATCCCCTCCCTTGATAGTTTTCCTATTCTTTAACCCTCTGGGAATGTGGACCCAGGGTCATTATGGGGTGCAGAAGGTGGAAGGGAAGGTCTGGCTTCTGTAATTGCTTGCTCACTGAACATGGGCGATGACAGGTGGATCCATACTCCCAGCCTGTCTCTCTCTTTCCCTAGTGGGGAAGGGCTCTGGGGAAGTGGAGCTCCAAGGCACATTGGTGGGGTTGTCTGTCCGGGGAAGTCTGGTCACATCAAGATAACATCTGGAACCTGGTGGCAGATCCATCAGATTTCAGGTTGTAAGCTGCTGCCTCTTGGAGCTCATGGCAGCTGTGGCTCCAAAGTCACCACCTTGGCTCCGCTCCACTCCCCCCAAGTCAGATGTTATTTATTCACTACACAAAATGTCAGTCAGTCAAGAGCCCAGGGGTCAGTGCAAAAAATGTTTGTTTCAGATCACTAGTAGAAACTTAGAACATAGCAATTTATAGTGCAAAGAACCATCTTACTCTAAGGTTAGATTTCAGGGATTAGAAAGGGTACATTATTGTGGCATGAAACTATAAATAAGACTTTTTTGTTTTGTTTATTGGTGGATCAGGCTGATAAAATAGAAATAGTTCCGTTGAGGGGAAGTTCAGGACACAGGGAGTCCTGACGAGTATGTTCTGTTTTCGCTGGATCTGAACACATGGAACTGGAATGCACGCTAGCATATTTCTAGCCTAGTTTGTTCTCACTGAGTTTGAACATGTGGGGTGGAGATTCACTTAGTGAAGGGTTCCCCTTTTTGTTTTTTGTACTATATGAAGGGGGAGTTTACTCCATCGGGCCAATGAAGAGTGGGCCCAGGTGTGATGTAACAGGTTTTATAAAGGAGCAGATCTTGAACAAGGATGGGTCTTGGGACTTGGTCACTGACCTTGAGATTTTAACCTGGGTTTTTGGGCCTAAAGCCCTCCCCCCCCCCACCAAGGGAAATCTAACCCTGAGCCGTTCCTATTAACTTTTACTTTACGTGTCTAATAAAGAATTTAGGGAGTCAGGCCATAGCACAGCGGGATTAGCAAATGTGGTGCAAAGCACAAGGATTGCCATAAGGATCCTGGTTCAAGCCCCCAGCTCCCCACCTGGAGGGAAGTTGCTTCACAGGTGGTGAAGCAGGTCTGCAGGTGTCTGTCTTTCTCTCCCCCTCTCTGTCTTCCCCTCCTCTATTTCTCTCTGTACTAACAACTACGGCATCAATAACAACAATAATTACAACAACAATAAAAAAATAAGGGCAACAAAATGGAATATAAATAAATAAGTATTTAAAAAATGTAAAAAAAAAAGAAAGGAAGGAAGAAATAAATAAAGAATCAAAAAAGAAAGAAGGGAAAGAAAGAAAGAGACACCAGAAGAAGTGAATTCGTAGTTCTGAGACTCAGCAATAACACTGGTGACAATTAAAAACAAAAATGAAAAAACAAGTTAAGAAATGGTCATCAAGATAAGAGATGGGCAGATAGTAAAAAGAAGCCATCTGAATCACATAGGCTATTCATACTCATGACCAGAGAATGTGAGCTCAGATCTACAGGGATACAGAGGTCACATAGTCTCCTAAGCTGAATATGGGCCCCAGACCAAATTAAGTTGATGAGGTTTACAGTCAACAATAATTATACTCCTTTCCCATATTAGGGAGCTATTCTCTTCCCTGATCCAGCTTTCTGGTCCTTTTCCCAGCCATTACATCATCTTCCCAGACAATACTTGGATCCACCTGCATATCAGATGTCAGGCTCAGAGGGAAAAAAAAAAAGAGAGAAAAAAAAATAGTGTAGCCACAGGCCCTTTGGAATATAATTAAAATATGCCTAATAGCTATCTACAAAATGGAGGAATCCCCCCCAACTCTTCATCTGCACTATTCCAGCCTTTAGGTCCATGTATGATTGTTCAACAATTTCTTTGTCTTTGTATGTTAACTCTCTTTTCAGCCACCAGGTTCCTGATACCAAACAGACTTCCCTGGACAGACAATCCCACCAATGTGTCCTGGAGCACTGCTTTCCCAGAGCCCTGCCCCACTAGGGAAAGAGAGAGGCTGGCTGGGAGTATGGGTCCACCAGTCAAGGCCCATGTTCAGCAGGGAAGCAATTACAGAAGCCAGACCTTCCACCTTCTGCATCCCACAATGGCCTTGGGCCCATACTCCCAGAGGGTTAAAGAATAGGAAAGCTATCAGGGAAGGGGATGGGATACAGAACTGGGATACAGTTCTGGTGGTTGGAATTGTGTGGAGTTGTACCCTTCTTATGCTATGGATTTGTCAATGCTTCCATTTTATATATTTTTTAAAAAAGCCATCTGCAAAGGTGAGACAGGGAGACCTGTCAGCAAAGAGCTAGAACCAAATGCCTCATTGCAAAGCAGGGGTGTATTGGTTATATGCCTTTAACCTGTATTTAGATTCTGTGTGGAAACAGGAAAGGAATGTATAGGTCACTCTGGTGTCAGAGGCAGATTTCTGTTCTATTCAATTTCCAGGTGTGGAAACCTTCTCTTTTTATATTTAAAATGAGTAGTAGCTAACTGCTGGTTTTGTACTTGTAAATGCCTTAAGCCTTGGGATTTTCAGTGGCCTAGATTTGAACTGTTGAGGGGGACATGCAATTATGTGGGGGGGGGCATGCGTGGTTTGTTGCTGCTATCAAAGGACACACATTCAGGTGTATGGTTTCTAAATTCTTTTTTTTATTTTTTATGTTTATTCATTTATTTATTTTCCTTTTTATTGCTCTTTTTGTTTTTTATTGTTGGTGTAGTTATTTTGTTGTTATTGATGTCGTCGTTGATAGGACAGAGAGAGAAATGGAGAGAGGAGGAGAAGACAGAGATGGGGGAAGAAAGACACCTGCAGACATACTTCACCGCCCGACTCCCTCTTCCTTCCTTTCTTCCTTCCTTCCTCTCTTTCTTTCTTTCTCTTTTTCTTTCTTTCTCCCTACTATTTTCTGGTTTTTTGCTACATAGAACAAAGAGAAATTGAGAGAGAATCAGGGGATAGAGGGAGAGAAACATAGATACCTGCAGACCTGTTTCACCGCTCATGAAGTAGACCCCCTACAGGTGGGGACCAGAAGCTTGAACCCAGATCTATACACTTGGTAATATGTGCACTTAACCAGGTGCACCACCACCGGGACCCCAATTTCTTAACTTGTTTATTCCAATAAACTTTCTGTAACCATTACTGCATGTTGCCATATTCTCTCCTGGATCCCCTGTTCACTATGGACTGATTGACCAGAAAAGTACAAATATGTCATCATAGAACACCATTGGAGGAGAAGGGCTCAGTCATGTGGCCATCTGGCTTATGTAAGTGGCCTAATTCAAGGTACCCATCTGCCTGGAGGAGTTATTGTTACAAGGTTATTGCTCCAAGTCTAGAAGGGGAACCATTTACAAGGTTGTTCAGTTGGGCGAGAGTCCTGCTACAGGGAACACATTACCTGACCCTAATTATCAGTAAAAAATTGAGAAATAATCAATAAGAAGTATCCCCCCCAGATGTGTATAACAGGCTTATCTTTTTCCAGAGGCCTATATAAAAGGCTTCTGGTTTCTAACATTAAAAGTTGAGAGAGAGAGCAAGATGAAGTCTGTTATGCTTGCTCACGTATTTATTGTTGGTTTGATTCTAGTTGTATTGTTCGGGTCTCTGCATCTGTATGTAGAAAACAAAAGGGGCCAAAAGGAAGAAGGGATAGAATGCTCTGTGGGAAGAAAACTCCTATTCTCCTATTGCACAATATTGCAAAATAAAGCTTTCACTTTCCCACAAAAGGCTGAAATGCAATTTTGATTTTCTGTGCCTCATCAGACAGATGGATATTTCTGGACAATTTCAAAATGTCATTGAGCACATATACCACAGGTCTAGGAGGTCTTTATTGCAAAGCTTTCACTGATCAAGCCTGCATGGTACTGTCATTTCGTGGTCTAATCAAAGCAAAAGAATAACAATGTGGCACTCACACAGTTCAACATGCAAGCTTATCCAGTATAAGTATCTTGCTTCCTTAATTCTAGAAATTCTGTCTCAATATTTTTTATATATTTATCTTTTGCGATTTTATTTTTGTCTCAGGTTTGACAAGAAGGAAAAGGGACAGAGTTGCAGAAAGTTTTGGATTATTTGATTACGCAGGGTGAATAGATATACTGTGAAGATATGACATCCCATATAAACGCCTAGCACGTAATAGAGGCATGCATATAGTGGTTCCTAAATTTATATGTATATTACCTTACTCTTCTGAATCATAGACTCAAATCCAGAAGTTTAAAATAAACCCCACAATCTTTCCTGAGGGCTTCATAGTTTATTGATTACCCTTTTATTATTTCATTATCACTATTATTGTGCTCTAGAGAAGAGTTTACTAAAATTAACGCAATTCTGACATTTCAGAAAGAATAATTATGGTGAGCTATTCATTTACCAAAAAAGGCAACATCACACGATAAGGATAAATTGCTATATCAACTAGGATTATGATATTTCTCTTAGGGTGTTGGAACATAAATACAACAGCAAAATAAATCAAACCTAGTAATTCAAGACTCATATTAATGTGAAAACTGATAAAACGAATAGACATTATTATAAATTAGGAAACTAAGAGCTGAGTGATAGCACCGCACATTAAGCGCACATGGCACAAAGTGCAATGGCCAGCATAAGGATTTCAGTTTGAGCCCCTGCTCCCCACCTACAAGGGGGGTAATTTCACAAGTGGTGAAGCAGGTCTACAAGTCTTTCTCTCCCTCTCTCTGTCATCCCCTCCTCTCTCAGACTTCTCTATGTGCTATCCAACAACAATAGCAATAACAACAATGGCAATAACAACAACACAAACAAAAAAGAAATTGGGTAACTAGTAAAAGGTGGGGAGAGTGGATAGAGCTGATGATGCCTGATTGTGGTATAATATGGTAGGTTTGGTTTGTGAAAATTCACCACTGTCAGCACTCATGCCTTTATGTTAAATGTATATCATACTAAATGTCAGATTAAAGAAAAATGATCTTGGCAAAAGTACCATACTCTTTTTTTTTAAGAAATATTTGAAAAATGAAAAAAAAAACTGAAAATGAGCTAACTCGACCAGCAATGTATAGGCAGTGCTCATGTGCATTTCATATTCATGCTTTGTTGACTATATTACTTTTTAACAAAAGGAAAGTCATTGTGTATGTAGAATTGAGATCCTACTTTTGGTAATTTGCATTATTTTTATTTTTCCCACCTGTCAATAAATCTGATTTGAAAATATGATTTATAATACCTATAGTGTATTTCATTATAGAAATGAGCTTTATCTTCTTTGACCAGCCTCATCTACATGGCATTCCTATTGTTCCTTTGCTTTGTAGTTGTAGGTAAAGATGTTATTAGTAATACACTGCATGAATCTTTGTACATATATCTGATTATTCCCTCAGAATAAATTCCTACAGGTAAAATTACTGAGTCATGAGGCATGAATACTTTAAACTGTTGAGAATATATCACCTCTTGCTCTTTGGAAAGGTTTTCTGAAATTATATGGTTACCAGAACTATCCAAAGTTACTTCCTTCCAAGGACTTGGGTTAAAGCCTCCAGTATATGTGCACAGGGGGTGAAGGAAATATGCTGAGGCCCAACCCCCTACTCAAAGTAGGTGCCCTACAAATTAAAGGATCTCTCTGACTTTCTTTACTGATGTTTTTAAAATGATGATTTTGAGGGAAAATATGGTAACATATTTTTATTTCCTTCATTAAGTGTAAATTTTTTATTTTTAATCTTTGGTGTTTCTTTTTATTTTCACTTTTATCAATAATCTGTTGATAAGTTAATTTTAGTAATATTTATACACTTTTTATTTATAAAAAGGAAACACTGACAAAACCATAGGATAAGAGGGGTACAACCCACACAATTCCCACCAATAGAACTCTGTATCCCATCCCCTCTCCTGATAGCTTTCTTATTCTTTAACCCTCTGGGAGTATGGACCCAAGGCCATTGTGGGATGCAGAAGGTGGAAGGTCTGGCTTCTGTAATTGCTTCCCTGCTGAACTTAGGTATTGACAGGTTGATCCATTCTCCAACATTGCCTCACTCTGTCCCTAGTGGGGCAAGGTTCTGGGGAATCTGAGCTCCAGGACACAGCAGTGGGGTTGTCTGTCCAGGGATATCCGTAGGCATCATGCTAGCATCTGGGACTTGGTGACTGAAAGGAGAGTTAACATATAAAACCAAATAAGTTGTTGACTAATAATGAACCTAAAGGCTAGAGTAGTGCAGATGAAGAGTTGAGGGTATCTTCATTTTGTAGATAGCAAGTAGGCACATTTTAGTTATTCCAAAGGGCCTGTGACTATACTAATAGTTTTTCCCCCTGGGCCTGACATCTGATATGCAGGTGGATCCTAGTTATTGTCTGGGAAGATGATGTCATGGCAAAAAAAGGAACAGAAAGCTAGATCAGGGAAGAGAGTCTCTCCCAAATATGGGAAAGGTTTATAAACACTGTTGACTGTAACCCCCATCGATTTGATGTGATCTGGGGACCATATTCAGCTTAGGAGCCTATGTGACCTCTGTATCCCTGAAGATCTGAGCTCACATTCTGTGGTCATGAGTAGGAACATTCCAAGCAGCCCCAATATCAGGAACCATCTTCCTCAGGTGTAGCACTGAGTATGTTGTGCAGCCTATCTTTGGGGGATGGAACATTCTCTTGTTGATCTAAGTTGAGGGCAAGGGGCTATGGGGGCCCACAAAGGGGTCTGTTTTGTTGTTCCTGATAGAAATGACCAATAACAATGGAGAGAGGGATTTATTCAAGGTCTAGGCCCATCATGTCTGTGTGGGAATCTCAGGACTCCACAACTAGGGCCCCAGCCTATGGGGTGGCCTGATAGTGACTGAAGAGTCATCATTAAAGTATGCCAGTCTCTTGCCCTTATTCAGCTTTTGTAGTCCTTGCTTTGATAAGGATAGCTTGGGAGTGAGTGAGGAAAGTATAATAGGACGTAGGTGAGGAGGGTATCTAAGTCTAAGTGGACACTATTTCATTATGAACTTCATACTGACTCACTGTAGACTACTGTGTGCTTTTGCTTTCAGGTATATATTTTGCCCTAATTTATGGATACATGTGAATATATGCCCTATTTCACGGAACCTGGCCTATATCTAGGTTTTGGCACTTTGTTAGGAGGTAAACCACCTGGAATGGAATTAGAGAATCCTATGAAAGGAAAGGTCTCACCCAAGTAATGAGGCTGAAGGGTTGACATTCCACGACTGACATCTCTGGACACAGTCTGAAGTGAAGTATACCGAGGTGGTACTCATTGCGTTGATTAGGTTGGGATCAGCAGATGTGATATCATTTTGTATGAATTGAGATAAGCATGCAGCAAAGTGATCCCCTTCTAGAGGTTCCAGGACTGGGGAAATATAGGATCTACAGAGGAAGTGGGAGGTTTCTGCCGTCTTAAGGTTTAAGAAGGCAATAGATAGTTATTGCCATAATCACATTATTTTGCAAATATTTGACAATTAGGTTAACTCTGAAATATCCCTTTCTTAGGATTTGCTGTATTATACACAGCATCACCATAATTTATGTCCTTTGACATTATCTGTATATAGCTATCACACCAGTTGCTTCTTTTCTCCCTGGTCAAAGCTTTTAAGAGAGTTGATTTATCAAAGATTCACCCTATGGTCCATGCACTAAAAACTTTAAGACATTCAATCATTTTCCCCTCTCATATTAATTACATAGTAATTTATATGACTACAAATTAATAGGTGGGTACATAATCACCATTCCCATCACCAAAAGACTGTGTCCCAACCACCCCTCAAACTGTCCCATGAAGCCAAATATCCACCCTCACCTCAACCCAAGGTTTTTACTTTGGTGCCCTACTCCAAATTTAATCAGATTCTGCTTTGAATTTCCCTTTTTGTTATTCTTTCTCAATTTCTGTTTATGAGTGGGATCATCCCATACTCGTCTTTATCTTTCTGACTTAGCTCACTTAACATAATTTCTTCTAGCTTCATCCAAGATGGGTCAGAGAAGGTGGGTTCACTGTTCTTAACAGCTGCATATTATTCCACTGTGTTTATATACCACAGCTTTCTCAGCCACTCATCTATTATTGGGCACCTAGGTTGCTTCCAGGTTTTAGTAATATTTATAACCTTTATACCAAGTTTTAAAAATATATCAAAACAACTACATTTTATTTCTTCTTCAAGAAGAGCTATCTAGGTAAGTTAACACAAGCAGTGAAAAGTATCCAGCTTCCACACCCCCCCAGGAAAGTTTTTCTTTAAAAGATCATTTTTATTTTGCTTACAGAGACTTCCCATGAAATTAACCTTTTACCAAAGACATGTTTGAGGTAGGGGAATGAAAAATGTTTGCTTCCCTACAATATGATTTCATTGCTTCTTGATTTTGTATCTTTACTGCTGTCTTAAATTTTAACTGTGTGTGGATTATAAACTTTAACTAGATTTTCCCAAATATTCTTAGAAAACTGAAAGAGATTACATTGCATAAACATAAAATTGAGGTCTAGTTATAGGTTCTTTCATACATTTTAGGCCCAAACCTCTGTATTAAATTAATGAAATGTCTCACTTTGATCCTTATAATACCTCCAATAGTAGATATGACCTCTAGCTATGGCCCTGTCACCATTTTTAAGGACATAATTACTGTCTCCCTAGAAGAATGCCTTTGGACATGTGATTTATACCCTGTTATCATGATTGTAACTTTTAGAATATTATTATAGCTGTACAATGAATATACTACATAATGGAGTGTAAGGGACAACTGTTATAATTTCTGTATTCAGTGACATCAGTCTATTGCCTTGAAGCACTTGTAATGGGAGTATCAATACTACAAAAATTGAAAATGCTATAAGTAAAGATTTGATCACTTTTTGTTGATTTTCTAGACTTAAAGATGAGGTTTAGGGAAAGTTTACAAGGTAGGTTAAATACAAATGGTTATTGTGATTATAGAGATAACACTGGATAGGGATATTGTAGAAACAACCATTGGGTATAGAAATATGCATCATTAAGTAATCCAGTATAATCACTCTTTTAGTGAAATGATGGCATTAAAGCCTTGTTTGCATAGTGCAAGAGGAGACATGTTTCAGATAATGAATGAAGAAACCCATTCAAAGGAGTTTTTCTATATATAGTTGGAAGGAAAAAAATAAGAGAAAAATAAGGATATGTCAGCTTTTTATAAAAGTATGTTTATAAGGGAAACAGTATTGAAATATTTGTGTGTTGAATGCAACAAACTGATGAACCAGGGAGAGCTTGAAGGTACAGAGGAGAGAGAAAAGCAGGTAGTAGGGATGGGATCTAGTGCATAAATAAAAATATTTTGGACTGGGAGCCAGATCGTGGCTCACCTGGTTGAGTGCACATGTTATGATGCACAAAGCTCCGGGTTTAAGCCCTAGTCCTACGCTGCAGGAGGAAAGCTTTTAAAGCAGTTGAAAACAGATATTCAAGTGACTCTGTTTCCCTTCCTCACAGTCTTTCCCTCTCTTCTCAATATTGGCTGTATCTATCAAATAAATAAAGCTAAAAGATTGTTTTTTTTTTAAATTGCCCTTATTAAGCTTTTGTAGTCCTTACTTTGTCTGAAAAGGTTAGCTTTGGAGTGATTGAGGGAAGTGAAATGGAAGTAGGTGAGGAGGGTATCCAAGGGTGAGGAGGGTCCAAATAGAAACTAATTGATTAGGTACTTTATTGTGTCTTTTTAGGTCTTTCTACTTGATTGTTGCATTTATTGATTCAATGCAAACTATTGTGCACTTTTGCTTTAAGGTATCTATTTTCTCCTAACTTATGGGTACATGTGTACATATGCCCTATCTCATGGGACCTGGTCTATATCTAGGTTCTTAGGCTTTGCTAGGATGTGCACCACCCAAAATGGAATTAAGGAGTCCTATGAGCTAGGAAAGGTCTCACCAGAGTAATGAAGCTGGAGGGTTGACATTCCATGCCTGAAATCTCTGGACATAGTCCGAAGACTCTTTAGTCACTACCAGTCCACCCCATCACTGGGGGCCCTAGTCAGGGAGTCCTAGAATTCTCACACAGACATGATGGGCCTAGACCTTTAATAGATCCCTGTCCCTACTGTCACTGGTCATCTCTATCAGGAACAATATAATGGACCCCTTTGTGGGCCTCTATAGGACCTTGTCCTCAATGTAAATCAACAATAGTAGTGGCTGTCCCATTTTCCAAAGGGAGGTTGGATAGCAAAGGAGGAAGATGCTTCCTGATATTAGTGTAACCTGAAATGTTCCTTGTCTTGACCACAGAATGCAAGCTCAGACCTACAGGGGTGCAGAGGATACATAGGCTCCTGTGCTGAAGATGGGCCCCAGATCAAATCTATGGGGATTACAGTTAAAATATGTATATACTTTTCCCATATTTGGGAGCTACTCTCTTCCCTGATTCAGTGTTCTAGTCCTTTTTTACAACTATGACACCATCTCACCAGACAATACCTTGGGTCCACCTGCATGTTAGCTGTCAGGCTCAGGAAAAACTGGTAAAGTCATGTACCCCTTGGAATATAACTAAAAAAGACCTACTAGATTTTATAAAATGGAGACTCCAAACATTCATCTGCAATTTTCTTGCCATTAAGTTTATGATTAGTCAAAATTTTGTTCTGCTTTATATCTTAATTCTTTTTCAGCTTCCAGGTTCCAAATGCTACTATGATGATAATCTAACTTCCCTGGGCAGAGGATCCCACCAATATATTATGGAGCCCCAACCCCCCCAGAACCCTGCCCCACTAGGGAAAGAGAGAGACAAGTTGTGGATATGGATCAACCTGCTAATGCCGTGTTCAGTAGGGAAGCAATTACAGAAGCCAGACCTCCCACCTTCTATACCCCATAATGATCCTCATACCATATACTCCCAGAGGGATAAAGAATAGGAAAGCTCTCAAGGAAGGGGATGGGATACAGAGTTCTGGTGGTGGTAATTGTGTGGAATTGTGCCCCTCTTATCTTATAGTCTTGTCAATATTTCCATTTTATATATAATTTTTTTAAAAAGCTGCCTGCAAAGCAGAAAAAAAGATTTAGACTGATCATGAGTATTAGTAGTCAGTCATCCATTTCAACAAAGAACTAAATATTAGACTAGATGACATCTGAAGTTAAGATTTCAATATATGGGGTCAGGGTGGTAGCATATCTAGTTTAGTGCACATGTTACAGTGCACAAGGACCTGGGTTCAAGCCCCCAGTCTCCACCTGCACAGGGAAAGCTTTGCATGGGCTGTAGGTGTCTTTCTCTCCCCCTCTTTGTTTCCCCTTACGTCTTGATTTCTCTCTGTATGTATTCAATGAATAAAGATAATAAAATTTTTTTAAAGATTTAAATATATTAATTTTTTGAGTGGAGGGGAAGAGTCAAGATTCAGCTCATCATAGGTGTAACTTTCAAACAATTCAAATTAGTGTTTCCAAAATTAAACTCCAACTTTTCTTCCTATGTTTCTTTACTCACTACTACTATCTAGTGACGGGAAAAAAGACTCTATGCTAAACTTTTGCTTATCATTGCCTAGTTTACTCTTTTCTATAGTATTTCTTGTTGGGTATGATTGGCTTATACATTCTTTGTTGAGAAAACTGAGATTACAAGATATTTTTTTATCAGTATGCCAGAATTTCAAGTAATAAAGTCACTATTCAGATCCAATTAACTATCTCATGGGTAATATTCTAAACTACTTATAGAAAATTATTGAATTTTGTAAGAACTTTTGCTCACTATTAAATATATATTTTAAGTTATAGTGGTATCAAATTGTTACTTAAGCAATGATTTGAGAAGTTTTTGTGGTAGGCAGAATAATGATCTTTACTGTTGTTTGGGTCTTCTTTTATTAGAAGGATTGATGATTTAAAGTAATTAAATTTTTTATACATTTTGTAAAATGTCTCAGTTTTCTATAACACACCCTCACCTCTCACCTAGGTCCTCTTCAATCATCAAGCACCAGAACCTGATGGCCCCCCCATCCTGAGTCCTTTACTGTGGTTCAATACACCAGAGCCAGCCCAAGTTCTGCTTTGTATTCTTCCTTTCTGTTCCTGTTTTTCAGCTTATGTCTGTGAGTGAGATCATCCCATATTCGTCTTTCTCTTTCTGGCTTATCTCACTTAACACAATTCCTTCGGGCTCCATCCAAGGTGAGGTGAAGAAGGTGAATTTATCATTCCTAATAGATGAGTAGTATTTCATTATGTATATAGCCCACAACTTTATCAGCCAATAAAATTTTGTTTGGCACCTGGGTTGCTTCCAGTTTTTGGCTATTATAAATTGTGCTGCTGTGAACATCGGTTTACACAGTTATTTTTTCTGGATGAGTGTGTTTTTTTCCTTAAGATATATCCCCTGGAGAGGAATTTAAGAGTCATAGGGTAGTTCCATTTCTAGCCTTCTGAAAGTTCTCTAGATTGCTCTCCATAAGGGATGTACCAATTGAGATTCCCACCAGCAGTGCAGGAGGGTTCCTTTGCCACTGCAACTTCTCCAGCATTTGTTGTTACTATCCTTTATGGTGTGTTATATTCTCACTGGAGTGAAGTGGTATCACATTGTTATCTTTATTTACATTTCTCTGACAGCCAATGACTTGGAGAATTTTTTTCCATGTGTCTGTTGACCTGTTATTTGACTCTTAATAATTATAATCTGGCAATATATTAAGCTGTTTGAAAAGTCATGGCATACTTTCCTAGGCAAAAGAAAAAACAAGCATCACGACCTTTCTGACAACTCCAAATTTTGTTACATGGCAAAGAAAATTTAATGCTACACATAGAACTAATATTGATAATCATCAGAGAGATTATTTATCTATAATTTATAATCAAATAGATTCTTAAAATTGAGACACATGGGACAAGGACATAGCTTGACCTTCCATGTCTTGGGCTCCAGGTTTACTTTCCAATACCACCATACAACAGTGTTGATCAGTACTCTGCTCTCTAATAAGAATAAATGAATAATAGAGCATCATAGATGTGTCAGAAAATGAAGACTTGGTCTGATGTTAATTATGAAGATGGAAAACTATATCCATGAGATAAGGAATGTTGGTGGTTCTAGAAAAGATGTCAGGAACCTTTATTTCTGTCAAGCATCATTTGGGTATTTATAACATTGTTGTTATGCTTCTAAATTCTGCTTATTAGACCTTCTGTTTTGACCATCACATTAGGTTCACTTGTATTGCTTAACTCTGTGTTCTAATTATATAATCATTGTTTTCATTGGTTTAATTCCCATTGGTTCACTTGCTTTTTCCTTCTCCCCACCCCCTATCCTACATACATCCTCTTCTGTCCTGACACTTCCACCTCGGGAGATTAATATAGGACAGGACTGTGATTAGAGCTAGCTAGCTTGCACTGCATTCCTCATCAATACAGACTGAACTGCCTCCAGCTCAGCCATGAGTCCCTGGTCGTCTCTTTCCTGCCCGCAAAGCTAGCCCGGCATCTGGCGCTCCGAACAGGGACTGGCATAACATTACTTATGGGTCATAAAAGTTATAAAATTAAAAATTAGAACCTTGGGTGGTAGCTCAGTGGGTTAAGCACAGGTGGTGTGAAGTGCAAGGACCAGTGTAAGGACCCAGGTTCAAACCCCCACCTCCCCACTTGCAGGGTAGTTGCTTCACAAGTGTTGAAGCAGGTATGCAGGTGTCTATCTTTCTCTCCCCTTCTCTGTCTTCCCCTCCTCTCTCCATTTCTGTCTGTCCTATCCAACAAGGATGACATCAAGAACAACAATAATAACTACAACAATAAAAGCAACAAGGGCAACACAAGGGAATAAATAAATATTTAAAAATAGCACCTAATATTACTATTTAAAAAGCTACTAAAAGGTGATTATGCTTAGCAAAATAAAAATTGAAGAGAAAACCACCAGATGATCTCATGTAGATGTGGAGTCTAGAGAATGATACACAGGAACTTGCAAACAAATAAACACAAAAAACTCAAACAAGCAAACTAAACAGAAGTAAGCTAACTGTTTCTAAGACTTGTGAGAACTAAAATGGTTATTTTTGGGAAATGGGAGGGTAGGGGCACAGAACTTTGGTGATAGATCTGGTATGGAACTATATATACATTGTAATCCTACAGTTTTATAACCTACTATTAATCGCAAATAAAAAATAAGAGAAAAAGAAAATTTCCATTCTAGTGGGAAAAAAACAACTCCTGTATTTATTTATTGAATTTTGAATCCCACCTGTGGTTATATTGGCAAGACCAGACCAAATGATTTTATGACCTTATATGGCTCACGAACTGAACATTCCCCACTCCTTCTCTAAAAGATACTCTAGAAGGTAAGGAGATTATTGAATATTTGAGACTCAAAAAGAATGTATACCTGTAGACCATGTTTTTAGCTCAGTCATTTCCGTTTACTCATCCAACCTCCACAAGTTTAAAATCATGAATTTCTGCTGCTTGAAGTTACTTAATTTATGATATTTTTGTTACAGCAGAAACAGGAAACTAATCCACCATTTTAGTGGAATCTTCAAGGAAGTTCATCTACGCCGATGACATCTGCTGTGCAACTCAGGCATCCAAGTCCGACATCCTCAAGGAAACACTCACGAAAGACATGTCTCTGATATCTGATTACTGTAAAAAAGGCGACTAATCCCTAGCACTGCAAAAACGGTATCATCTGTTTTCCATCTACACCATGCCTCGGCCTCGCGTGAGCTTAATGTGCAGCTTGGCGATACGAGAATACGGCATGAAGCCCAGCCAGTCTATCTTGGCGTTACTCTCGATCACACTCTGTCATTTCACGAACATCTCATAAAAACTGCAGCAAAGGTGGACGCGAGGAATAACATTATTGCAAGACTGGCCAGCTCCTCATGGGGTGCGAGCACTTCCACACTATGATCATCATCTCTGGCATTATGCTATTCCACTGCAGAATACTGTGCCCCAGTATGGTTCCGTAGCCCCTATGTCCACCTGGTCGATTCCAAATTATATTCCTCCATGAGGATAATTTCTGGAACCATCCATTCCACCCCGGTTCCATGGCTGCCAGTTCTTAGCAACATCGCCCCGCCAGATATTCGTCGGGATGCGGCATCATCTAAGTTCATTTCCCACGTCTATGCTCGACCAGACCTGCCAATATACGCGGATATCTTTGCCCACCCTGTCCAACGCTTGACGTCTCGTAACCCAATCTGGTCCCCTACGCCTACAATGAACTTCTCTGTTCCAGACTCTTGGAAACAGAGTTGGCAGTCAGCTGAGGTAAAGAACAAACACCTCATCACAGACCCCTGCAAGCATCAACCTGGCTTTGACCTAGCACGTTATGATTGGGCCCTCCTCAATCGCTATCAAACAGGCCATGGCCGGTGCGCCGCTATGTTCCATCGCTGGGGAGCCAGAGACGACCCGAACTGCCCCTGCGGCTACAGACAGACTATGACCCACATAGTCAACGACTGCCACCTCTCCAGATTCAAAGGAGGTCTCGAAACTTTACATCAGGCTCAACCTGATGCTGTTGACTGGCTACGGAAGACGGGCAAACGCTAGAAGAAGAAGAAGAAGTGGAATGCACACTCTTATCATTTCAACCTGTTTGTTACTTTTCTTACCACCATGTTTTCTAGAAAGGATTCAAGATCTTAATTGATATAGTCAAAGGAATCTATTTTTAATTTCCATTTAATTTAGTACATAACTATCTCTAAACTGGATTTGCAGTATTATCTTTGCTAGTTTTCTTGTTATAGCTCACATTCAAGTAAAGCAAATTATAATTCTAAAATGGATCTAATTACACAAAGATATATGTTCAGTTATAAGGGAAGAGTGTTAAATACAGCCATGGGAATCAGAATAAATCATTTTTTTAATTTATGAGTTTGAGTATTTGCTTGTGTAGACTATTTCTTTCTCTTATATGTCCCTTTATTATTTTTACAGACAGGACAATGTTTTGTAGTGACTACAACAAAGGACAAGAAGGTAGATGATCATCAAAACTGACTTTATTTCTTTGTGTGTGTTTTATTTTTATTAATTAATTAATTAATTTGTTTTTGCTAACATCCATTTAATAAATATAGACTAGCAAGAGAATCAGTTGAGTGTCAGGAATCACATTAAGTACCTTACACATAACAAATCTAACTTTTTGCCCCTAAACTACTTCCATGGACACAGCTTTATTTGTTGGACTGAGCATATACACATATACATACACTGTTTCACACCATCAACCAGAAAACAAAACAAAAAAAAAGCTAAGGTATACTATTTTATAGTTTTGTCTCTTTGCTCATCTATCTAAAAGCAAAAATCGGTGATATCTGATAAGCTGAACTTTGAACTCTGAAAAACTGTAGCTCTTAGTCATAGTTCTTGGAGGAAGTATCTGTTTTTCTGCCACAGTACATCAGGACATCCGGTTTCTAGTAACGGTGTTATAATTGATATGTGGCATGACTTTGGATAAGATACTTAGTCCCTGTATATGTCAGTATTTTCCCTTTCATCAGATTTGAAGATTTTCTACTGGGTCTTTTCCTGAAGAGATTCAGCAAGTGTTTCCTACAAAAGGATCAGATAGTACTTTTAAAAAAACGTATCTTGCAAGGTAGAGTTTCTCTGTCCCAACTACTCAACTCTGCCTTTAGAACACAGAAGCAATTGTAGGCAGCATGTGAATAAACGGGCCTGGCAGCATTTCAATAAAACTCTAATTTCACATAAGCTGATGACTTGGGTCTCTGGTCCATGAAACTTAGTTTGGTGACTCCTAGCCTATACAGCAAGGAAGGGTATTAATTATTTCAACCCATCCTTTTCTACTTGAAAAAAAGAAACTGAGTATTGTATTTATGGATGTAGAGCCTAAAGATCTCTATTAAAGCAGAGTTTGTTAAGTTCTAGTTATAATTTTAAAAATCTAGACTACACTGACAATTTGGAGAAATGGGTGATGTGTATCATGACTTTCATGAACATGCCAGAAACACACACACACAAAAGAAAAATATTAATTTACAATTTATGTACAGTTAGATACACTTGAAATGTTGCTGCTGTCCATTAATTCACATTTTAATATATGCACTTTAGTGTTTGAATAGCAGTCACAACATTCTTGTGAGTTTAATGACATGATTCCAAAATTTATTTTGGGTTAATTTTAAGTTATCAAATGCATAGCTTCTCTGAAATATACATTGACTTCAAGTGAGATTTATACCTACAAACAAATGTCTTGCAAAGGAGTGAGGATATGAAACGGCCTCAGAAGTCTTTACAAATAAGTGCAGAAACAATCTATTAATTCTATTTGATTATGTTCTGCAATGGAAGAGCGGATAAAGCAAAAGAAAAAAAATTCTGGAAACCTCTATAAAAGTCAGAATGATGGGTGACTACATTATGAGCTCACTGATTCTGGTGGCTATATTTGTTCTTTATTTGATTGGACAGAGAGAAATTGAGAGAGTAGTGAGATATGGAGAGGAATGGAGACAGCTAGACATCTGCAGTCTCTACCTTTCCTCTCTCTCCTCAAGCTTCCCCCAGTAGGTGGGGGCAGGGGGCTCAAACCCAACTCTTTGCATATGGTAATGTGTGCACTTAATGAGGTGCACTGCTGCTGGGCCCCTTAACTAAGTGTTTACTTTGGTTCTGTGGAGTATAAACTTTCTATATGGGTGGCCTGGGTAGCCTCAGTGAGGGGACCATTACATATCTATGTATATTAGTTCTAGCAACACTTAGTGCTCAAGATGAATGTGATGCCAGCATGTCAGCAAAGATTTCCATCACAGTTAAATATTCTGGAAGCAGGAAGAAACACTTTGGACACATTGCCGAATATTCCCCAAAGCAACTTTGTAGTCTAGGCTTCCAAACCAGCAAGAAGAGTTTTGATGTTTGCATGTTCTTTATTTTATATTCTGATTGTTCATTGCTGCTCAGCAGTGCCTTGAACTTCACTTGTTCAGTGAGTTCAGACATAGAAAAATATTTAGAGGGCATATGGGCAGATGGTGGATTCACCCGGGAGTTTCTGCTACTCTGTTATTCACTCCAGCAGTCTAGAATGATGCAGAAACAACTCCAGTATGAGTTTAGGCATATTCTCCCTTGAAGAAAGAAAAAGAAAGGAAAAAAAAAACAGCAACATGATTAAAAAATAAATTTGTGTAGCTACCCATTTTCCTTGTAGAATGCTACTAATTAGATTTTGACTGAACTCTGCCAGTTCCTCACTCGTGATAGTTGCATATTTCTGTTCTGTACAGCATATTTTATCAGTACCATTTTTTTGGTTATAACAATGACATTTTCCCCATAAAGTTTAAAAAATACCCAGTCAACCTTTCATGAATTTTAGAAGTGAATACATATTTATTTTACAGAGTTTGAGATTATACTAGTGCTGGCTTTTGATATTTTCTATATTTGTTATGTAAAATAATAGGTTACTCTAAAAGGTTGTATGTCTGCACATATATGTACACATATATGGATCTCAATGTATAATCTTCTACCACTTCTCCACATATTTGTCCATATCTGAGTTCCTTAATCAGGTGCATTTCTGTCTCTCTGGCACATTTGGAGACATCCAGAGATATTTTCTACCTGGGAGGGAGGCAGCTGTGGGGCACGGAGATACTGGCACTCAATGGCTAGATGTCAGAGGCTACACATAACCCTACAAAGTGCAGGTCAGCTTCTCATGGCCAACAAATAAAGAAAAATTTCCTGTCCAGTTTGTAAATAGTCCTGAAAATAACACATTCTGTTCTAATCTACAAATGTGATAGGACACATGGTAGATAGCATAATGGTTATGCAAACAGATTCTCATGCCTGAGACTCCAGAGTCCCAGGTTCAGTCAGTCCCCTACACCACCATAAGCTAGAGTGGAACAGTGCTATTGTAAAAATAAAATAAAAAGATAAACATATGATAAAAATATCCATGTATAATTAAGTAATTACATATGAATTCACACATCTTTAATATTTCTTGAGTCTTCTTTTAGTATTTACTTTATGAGGGGTGGGCAGAGCATAGCTCTGGCATAGGCAGTGCTAGAGATGGAACTTGGCTTTATATACATGCAGGTGCTGTTATCTATTCTCTAAGTCATCTCCTGTTGGGTAGTTGCCACCTCCCCCTGGCTTCTGCTTAACCATATGCCTATATAGGGATTTTACTGATCCAAAGGTTTGGTCTATTTACATAAATCACTTTTACATAAAGCACTCCAGGGCATTGGTGGTTCTATGATAGGATTCTCTCCTGCTCCACCCCCTCCTTGTCACACACTGATCCCTTCTTTGTCACATTCTGATTTTCACCAGTCACTTTTCTCTCCACCCTCTCTATATCACATCCTGTTTCCACCCTACTTGGAGAGTATAAAAACAGCTGATCTTCTGATTAAAGACACTTGGAAATTGCTTTCCGGCCCCGAGAGTTCCAGAGTGTACCTCCTGCGGAAGTTTGTGCAGCACGAGTTCCTGATCCCTCTCCCACACAGCAGCCTAGATCAGCTCCAGTTGAGTTCTCTCCAACCCAGAGAGCACTAGCTCGGGAAGAAGTACCCTCAGGCTATCCCGGCAATCTCCCCACATGTACCAAGTCTTCTGTTACTGTGCTTACATTTGTTTACAACACCGTATAGGTTTCAGTTCTGTTACCTTATCACACCACACCACCATCAAATGTCTAATCACATCCTCCCTCTCTGCCTTTTTCATCCCTCATTCTCCCATTCTAACTGCCATTCTGATATCAAAGTCTAAGGGTTTTTATTTTATGTATATAGAGGCAGACAAATACAGAGTAAAAGAAACAAACTATAGCACAGAAGCTTTCTTCATTTGGCGGGAGCCTGGCTCAATCCTGTCTATTTCCCTGGCCCTAGGGATCTGTTTTTAATTGCCTACTGCTTATTCTTTTGCTTTGTCTCTTTATATTCAGCAGGTCAGTCTTCTTCTTCTAGTGTTTGCCAGCAGGTCAGTGAAATCATATCATTTGTTGTTCTCTGTCAAAAGTATTTCATTGAGAATAATTTTCCAAAGGTCCATCCATGTTGTCACAAATGACACAATTCCATCTTTTTTTGTGACTGAGTAGAATTCTGTTGTGTTATAAGCACATCTCCTTTTCTAATCACCCTTTGTCCCTGCACTTGAATGGCTTCCATATCTTGACTACTGTAAATATTGTTACTCGGAACAAAGGGTGCATAAATCCTTTAAAGTCATTTGTTTTCATGGTCTTTTATACATACCCAGCTGTGGAATTCCTGAATCATATGGCAGTTGCAGTTTGAAATTTTTGAAAAGTCGTCCATACTGTTTCCCGTCTAAGTGCACCAATTTACAGTCCTATGGACAGTACATAGGATTCCTTTTTCTTTACATTTAGCCAACACTTATAATTTCTAGACTTTTTGATAATAGCCACACTAACCAACAAGAAATCTTATTATGATTTTAGTTTGCATTTACCTAATGACAAGTGATATAGAACACATTTTCATGTTTCTGTTGGCCGATTGTGTGACTTCTGTGGTGAAATTTCTATTTAAATCCTCTTATCAGGACCCAGAGAGAGAGGAGGAAAAGGGGAGGGACATTTGGATGCAGTAATGTCTGACTGTTTGCTTTTTATTTCTTATTAATAATTTAATTGTGATTTACAAAATTGGAGACAATGGGTATAATTCCACATTGTTTCCACTATCAGAGTTCTGTGTTTCTATTCCCGTCAATGGAAACTGCGGTAGTTCTCCCAAGGTCACAGATATGAGTTGACTATTATTTTTATGACTATCTCTCTCTCTCTTTCTCCATATATATATCCACTTTTTCTATGGTACTGCTTTCCCTTCCTTTCTAATTCATACCCATTACTACTTCTGAATGTTGTTCTTTTTTCCTCTTCTCTATCGGCATCTTGATGGAAATGGAGTTCAGAGCCTTCTGGTCAACTTCCCCAAATATTCCTCTTTTTTGGTGGTATGGGCCAAAGTTTTTGTTTGTTTGTTTGTTTTTGCCTCCAGGGCTATCGCTGGAGCTTGCTGCCTGCACTACGAATCTACTGTTCCTGGAGGCCATTTTTCTGATTTGGTTGCCCTTTTTGTTGTTATTGTTGTCATTGTTGTTGTTGTTGGATAGGACAAAGAGAAATCAAGAGAGGAAGGAGAGACAGAGTGGGGGAGAGAAAGACACCTGCAGACCTGCTTCACCAGTTGTGAAGCGAGGCCCCTCCTGGTGGGGAGCTGGGGGCTAGAACTGGGATCCTTATGCCCGTCCTGTCCTTATGCTTCTCGCCATGTTCACTTAACCCTCTGTGCTACCGCCCAGCCCCCTGGACCAAAGTTCTTTATGGGTTGCAGAAGGTGGGAATTCTGGTTTATGTAATTGCTTCTCCACTGATCATGGACGTTCACAGGTCAATCCATACCCCCAGCCTGTTTCTATCTTTCCCTAGTGGGATAGGGTTCTTGAGGGGTGAGGTTCCAGGACACACTGGTGAGGTGGTCTGTCCAGAGAAGTTATAGCAGCATCTGAAACTTGGTGGCTGAAAGGCAATGAGATATAAAGCAGGACAAAATGTTTAATAAACATGGAGTGGCCTGGTATTGGCCAAAAAAGGGCAGTCATTAAGTAAGCCAGTCTCTTGCCCTTAACCAGCTTTCGCATTCCTTTCTTTATATGATGAGCTTGGACTTTTTCCCAGGTGTTAAAGTGTTGAGTATCTCTGACTGTTTCTTTCTTTTATTTTTTATATACTTATTCATTTATTTTCCCTTTTGTTGCCCTTGTTATTTTTATTGTTGTTATATTATTGTTGTTGTTGTTAGACAGGACAGAGAGAAATGGAGAGAGGAGGGGAAGACAGAAGGGGGAGAGAAAGATAGACATCTGCAGACCTGCTTCACCACTTATGAAGCTACCCCCCCTGCAGGTGGGGAGTCGGGGGCTTGAACCGGGATCCTTATGTTGGTCCTTGCGCTTCGCGCCACATGTGCTTACCCCATTGCACTACCACCCCACTCCCTCTCTGACTGTTTCTATCCCTATGACATGCCCATTGATTACTACTGGTTTGTAATACAGTTTGAAGTCAGGGACCATAATTCCTTTGTTTCTGTAGTTAGTTCCCCCCACACACACACACCTTAGGATTGTTTTTTGGTTGTAGTATTTCTTCACAGTTTGTGGAACTTTCTCTCTGCATGTGGGTGTGGGTGACTTGAACCTGGGTCCTTGTAGTTGGGAATGTGTGTGCTTTAAGAAGTGCACCACTTCTCAGTCCCTAGTGAGATATTTTACATCAATATTCATCAGATATTTTGATTTATAATTTTTTTCTTTGTGCTGTCCTTTTCTGTTTTTAGTGTCCCTGTTATATTGACCTCGTCATAAGAGTTAAATTCTCTGCAATAGTGAGAAAACTGGGTATTAGTTTTTCTCTGAATGTTTGGTAGAACTCACCAGCGTAACCATCTGGTCCGGAATATATGTTTTTGGAAGGCTTTTGATTGCTATTTAAATTTAGTTCTCATTACCTTGATTAGATTTTCTTTTTCTTTATGACTCAGTCTTTAGAAATTGTACAATTCAAGGAATTTACCCAATTCTAGGTTATGCAAGTTGTTAACAATTTAATATTCATTGGAGTCTCTTATAATGTTCTGTGTTTCTGTGGTATACACTGTAGTGTCCTCTCTTAATTTATGTATTTATTTAAGTTTTTTTTTTAATAAATCCTATTTGCTGTCAAGGTGAGTATTGTCTCTTATAGAGAATAGCTCTGCTCTTTCTATCTGCATGATGTGGCTTTTTAGTTTTTTTGTTGTGGAAACTTTATTCAGCTGAATTTCATGTTGAATATAGTAGGCCTGATTATGGCAGAAGACATTTCCATATTCTCAGTCTTCCACCATCTTAAACCTAACACCTTACAGTACCATGAGTCTTTACGGTGCCTATGGAAAAAGCTCAAGGGGAAGCTTTAGAAGCTATTTTCTTATGGTATGAAACAATTTCTCAATTCTGGTATGTAAAGTGGGGCAATTCTGAATGCATTCTTAGTGTTTTTCCCTCTTTTGAAAATAACCAGGAAACTTAGTTTAATAAATGGAGGGGTAGATAATAGATTGAGAAAGGGATATAGATATATGCATATATAACATATATTACCATTATGATTATATCTGTTAAAGTTCTTTTTCCCCCCATAGATTTCCCTTCCTTATTTCCCATATCTCTTTTACTTGAAACGTTGACTGAAGACAATGGGAAATGAGGATTTTCTGTTTTTCAGGATATTAAACCAGTAATGTGCACTAGAGATTTCTAAGGATATGCTTCAATAACATGAATTGAAGACACATTAGAGACTTAGCAACTCAGTAATAGAGAGGAGTGTTTTTAATAAGTGTTGTGGTGTATTATGAATGTGTTCCCCATTAAGGCACTGCTCAAGAGTAGGAAGTATAAAGTAAAGAAGCTTTGGAGTATTTGAGATATTAGATTGCTGTCACTTTGAATGAATCATCCTGTGAGATGGACCTTAGTGAGAAAAGGAGAAGCGATGGCATTCTTAGTCACACATTCAGATCCGTGCACATTTGCACAAGCCCACATACACATTTTTGCAATAAGGTCACACAGCACATGCTATTTTCTCTCTCTCTCTCTCTCTCGTCAAATTTCTTTTTTGTGAACTCCATTTCCATTCAATTCACAGTATCATTTTTATGGCTGCTGAATAATCTCTTTCATGGCTTTACAGCTCTTTACTAGGCCACTTTTCATTAGATTGGCATTTAGATTGTTACCTATTTTAAGTAATGCTGCAATTGCCATGTCTGTGCATATCCTATTATGCATTCTTTTGTTATTATCTTAGGAAACATTCTTAGAGGATCTGCAGATGAAAATATATTTAATATAAATGAACTGAGGCAAGGTACTAACTGACCTTCCAAGAGGCTGAAATTAATTGCCTCTCTACCATCGGTGCACTAACTCAACAACACATCCTGCACCTTTCCTGACGCTGAGTTTCCCTGAGTTCTTTTCTGCTTTGTTAGTAGTGTGTGTGATTATGTATCAGAAGGAAGAAAGTACCTCAGTTTAATTCATACTTGCAATAACTAGCAAAGGTGAGAAACTTTTCATTTCTAATAATCATTCTCAAGTCTTATTTGTAATTGGCTTTTCATGTTCTTTGCCCATTTTAATAGCATTGCTCATCTTTTTAGTTGTGATTTATGTAAGCTCTTTGAATATTAAGGAAATTAGTCTGTCAAATGTATTAGAAATACTTCCTCTCAGACTGTCTTTTAGATTTCATTATGGCATTCTTAACTGAGAAGAAGCTTTACGTTTTTTTGTCATACTTATCAAATTTTTGTGGCTTCCAGGTATACCCGCAAGAGTTAGAAAATTTCCTCCAGCATCAAGATCATAGAAAAAAATTCATACTTACCTTCTATAAAGATTTTATTTCTAACATTTAAATATTTGATCTGCCTGGGATGTGTTTGAAAACTTTAGAGAGAGGTAGTAATCCAGCTTCATAGCAAGTGCTTAGGTTCTGATAAGACAGACTGAGTAACCTTGAGAGAATCACTTAACCTCTTGAAGTTCTTTCCTTTGTAACAAGGAGTAATCATATTCACAATCTTATCAACTTCTGATGAAAATGAAAATATTATATTCACAGAACTTAGAACAAAACCTGGTATAGTAGTAGGTATATAATTAATATTTACGAGGCTTGTTGAAATTATTATACTTGGCAGATAATCAATGTCCCTGAAATATTAATTATTCTGTTTATCTTCCTAAAATCAGAAATGTTTCTTATATCATACTGAATTTCCAGTCACAGTTGCATATTATTAGATACATGTTTAAATTCTTTATTCTATTTCATTGTTCTTCCTATGTACTTCCATGATCTAAGTACCTACTATGTTCAAATGGATTTTTATAACAGTAAGCATTCTTCCTTCTCTTTTTCTTAGAATTGATTATGATGTTGAAAAAATTTTTGCAAATAAGCATGAGGCTTTTAGTTTGAGTCATATATTAAAATTGTTAAGAAAGCACAATGCTAATTGCTTTCCAAAAAACTGGAACAATTTGCATTTTCAGTGTTATTCATGAATCTGTCCACATCCCACACCTTTCCTGACAGCAGGATTCCTTGTGTTCTTTCCTCTTTGCTAATATTTTTCTTTGTTTTCAATCTGAAGAGTGAAAAATATCTCATATGAACCTTCACTTTATAGTTTCAGGGAGAATTAACATGCTCAAATTATTGCGTTTTTATGTGTCTCTACTTTTATTTATCTGTTTTTCCTTTCATTTCCTTGAGCAAAGTTTTAATGCTAGTTTTCTTTATTTAGTGCTTTTGCTTGCTTGTTAAATTTTATTCCTAGGTATTTCATTTATGTTTCAGTTTGGCTACTCATGTAAATGGTCTTTCCCTATTATATTTAAGCTTGTTTTCATAGTTATTAATGGAAATTATTAATCACTGCATATTAATTTGCTCTTACCTTGATGTCAAATATGCAGCATTTATGCAGTAGCATTAATTTGACTCTAAGTAATAATTGCAAAAGAAGCATCTTATCTTTTCTCTTGAAATTATACTCAGTATTTTCATTTTTTTTTGCTACAGTGAAATACACGGCTTTTGATTTATGTAGTACATGTAAAGAACATTTGTTTTATTACTTTTTTTGAGCATCTACCAAGATGACTATATGTTTTCTCATCTGACTTATTAATGTAGTAAGTTAGATTTGTTCAATTCCCGTATACATTTTTTAGCACTGCTTAGCTCTGGTTTATGATGGTGCTGAGGATTGAACCTGAGACTTCAGTGTCTCAGACATGAGAGTTTCTTTGTATAACCATTATGCTATGTACTCCCACCCCATGTACTTTTCTGTGGAGCTCTTCTTGTTAATGAACTCTTTCTACTCCTAGAATGCATCCAACTTTATCACCACATAGCATTTTGTTGATATGCTGTTGAATTATATTTGAAATTTTTTTAAATTTCCATTCACACATGTGGTGGATATTTTTCAGTAGTTTTCTTGTATTTGATATCTTCATTAGTTTCAAGTTGGTTATTATTATGATGATGACTTAAAGCTATCCATTGTCTTCTTGAACCCTAAGACAACAGGAACCTCACATTTCTACTATAGAGCCTGTGTTTCCCCAGTCCCGGAACCTTAGGGTGGGGCCCACTTTTCTGCATGCTGCTCTCAATTCAAATCAAATAATATTGCATCCATGGATCACAACCTAATCAACGCAACGAGTGCCACCCCAACATGCTTCACTTCAGACTGTGACCAGAGACTTCAGGTGTGGAATGACAACCCTTCAGCTTCAGCACTCGGATGAGACCTTTCCTTCCATAGTATTCTGTAATTCTATTCCAGGTGGTCCCCTCCCCAATAAAGTACCCAAACCTAGATATAGTCCAAGTCCCCTGATATAGAGCATAGGTTCACATGTGCCCATAAACTAAGGAAAAATATATACCTGAAAGCAGAAGTATACAATAGTATGCAGGGAATACCACCCAACACTTCATCTGCACTATTCCAGTCTTTAGATCCATAATTGTTCAACAGTTTGTTTGGCTTTGTATGTTAATTCTCTTTTCAGCCACCAGGTTCCGGATGCCAGCAAGATGCCGGCCAGACTTCCCTGGACAGACAACCCTATCAATGTGTACTGGAGATCCGCTTCCTCAGAGCCACACCCTACTAGGGAAAGAGAGAGGCAGGCTGGGAGCCCATGTTCAGTGCAGAAGCAATTACAGAAGCTAGGTCTTCCACCCTCTGCAACCCAGAAAGACCCTGGATCCATACTCCCAGAGAGATAGAGAATGGGAAAGTTATCAGGGGTGGGATGTGGAGATCGGGTTATGGGAATTGTGCAGAATTGTACCCCTCTTATTCTATGGTTTTGTTAATGTCTCCTTTCTTAAATAAAAAAAAAAGAAACCTGAAAAAATGAACTGTAAATGTTTCATCATCACTCAATGCTCTAAAACTGTTTAAAGTGCATATCATTTCTAAAAGTGTGCCCTGTAGTCAGAGAGATAAATGAATTTAAGATCTGGCCCTACTACTTGATTTTGACATTTATAAAATAAGCATAATAGTGAAATTCATCAAATAGATCTACATTTATTCACTCTTTTATTAATGGAAATTTTTGTTGTTTCCAAATTTTACTGTTTATATCAAGTCTACATTACTGCACATCTTATGTAATACTATGAAGATCTTACAGGAGGTAAGTTCTTAAATAGATGAGTTATTAAATAACTGGGTGCATCTTTTACATTATTGATCTTATCCAAACTTTCACCAATGGATATAGGAATGTTTTATATTTTTTTTATTTATTAGATAAAGAAAGGAGGGAAAATGAGAGCGAGCGAGAGAGAGAGAGAGAGGCATCTGCAACACTGTTTCACTACTCACGAAACTTCACTCCTGCAGGTGGTAATAGAGGACTTGAACTTGGATACCCAGGCATTGTTACATTTATGTACAACTGACTGCACCGTCACCCAACCCCTGATTAGAGGAATTTAGACTCCTTTCAAAACTATATGAGTTTCTGCTTCTATATCATACTAGCACTTTTTGTTGCCAAACAGTTTCATTCCCATGACTTTTATTTATGGTCCTACTTTGCACTTTGTTGATTTCCAGTGTAACTGAGCATCTGCTATCCATATAGAAATGACATTGACCTATATTTCTATTTTGTCTTTTTTCTATAGGGTTGTTTTACCTGAAATATAGGTGTGCCCTTGTTAATTATGTGGATTGTATCTTCTTTGAAGCTGTTGCTTATCATTTGTTTTGTTCTATACAATTTATAAATTTCTTTTTTCAATTATTTACTTTTTATTATTCACTTTCCTATTAAAAACTTTATTTATTATTGGATAGAGACAGAGAAAAATTGAGAAGGGGAAGGGAGATAGCTAGAGAAAGAGACAGAGAGACACTGGCAGACCTACTTTATCACTCATAAAGCTTCCCCCTGAAGGTGGGGACTAGGAGCTTGAACCCGAATCCTTGCACACTGCAATGTGTGTGCTTAACCAGATGTGCCACTGCCTTCCCCCCTTACTTTATACATTTCAAATAGGTCAAGCACTCTATATTAATATACTCACATATAATTTACTAGTTTTATAACTTTGATATGTAAATCACAATTTATTCACTTAACATATAAAATTGAATGATTTTTTATATATCCACACTTATATACAACCTTGACTATAGTCAATTTTAGCACAGTAATTTTCACCTCAAAAAGAAGCTCATTCCTAGTAGAGTACAGTAACATGTACAACATATGCAAGGACTCGGGTTCAAGCCCCCACTTCCCACTTGCAAGGGGGAATCTTCATGAGAGGTGAGGCAGTGCTGCAGTTCTGTCTCTTTCCTTCTCTGTCTCCCTTTGCCTTCTCAATTTTTCTCTGTCTCTTAACAAAGAAAAAAGGGGGAGATGCCACTGGGGGTGGTTGAACCATCATGAAGTGTCACTTGCTGCGGTGGGACGCAGAAAAATGAGGTTTGGAGCAGAAAGGGGAACACAATCCTTTATTTGTGCTGATACCTCAGAGTTGGGTGAGAGAGAAGCAGCTTTGGCCATGTGGAGGCAGCAAAAATGGCCGCCTCGCACAGCAACCTTCCCTGCGTCTAATCACCGAAGTGAAAGGCGGGAAAGAGAGTGAGGTGGAAGAAGAAGGGCTTTTATGGGAATAGCTCTCAAGAGAATGGGAAGGGGGAGGAGTAACCATAGCACTCCAGAGTAGGATAATAACTCTCATGAGAATGGGAAGGGGGAGGAGTAACCAAAGCACCCAACTATCGAGGGGAATCAACAGTGCCCTGAGGGCACAACATGGCAGATGTGACTGCATCTGCACAATTTCCCAGCAATGAAGGCACCAAAACTCGGTGATTACCCCATGGCAATAAAAAGGGAAAAAGAAGGAAACTCATTCCCTTCAACAAATTCCTCAAATAGAATTTCCTCCAGCCATCACCAGTCAGGAATCTTTCTGTCTCTACATTTTCCTGCTCTGGGTATCTCATATGAAGAAGACCTTTGTGACTGGATTCTTTTCATTTAAACTCTCTGAGTCCCTCCACATTGTGGTGGGTGTTAGACTTTTGTAAGCCTTTTAAAAGACATCTCTAACCTAACCCTATAATCCATATGCCTGTGTTTACAAGATTAAATCCTGTAGTTTGATTTTATATGGAGATCTTTAGTGTGCTTGGATGCTACCTATGCATGAATCGAGGGGTAGAACTTTAAGCAGTTGAACTCACACCTATTAATAAAATCACTTCCCCGAGCATATACCACAAAACATTATGATCCTTTGTTCTATTTGCCACTTATTTGAAGTAGTTTACTATTTTGCATGTTACAGCTTTAAATGTATAGTCAGTCTTTTCTCCTGATTGGGAAAACCCTTTACATAAACCATTTAATTGTTATTCTGAAAATTCTGGATTCCGCAATTTTAGTAAAATTATATCAACTTCTCACATTCTATGAAAAAAGTCTCCATTATGATTTTATCAGGAGTATCTCAAATTCATACATTCCTGGAAACTCGATACATCTGGAATATGAACACTATCACTGAAATATATGGTATTTTAAAAAATGTATTATTTCATAAAATATTTATAGGTTTACCCATAATGAACTCGCATATTTTCATTAGCAATTTCCCTAGGAATCTTGAAGTTATTCTTAAATCATACATGAATTGTTCTCTTTTAAAAATATATATTGTGTAATTATCAGTGCTGTACAGAAATACAGTTTTTTTCTTGTATTGCTAGAGTCTCAACACTTTTCATTATAATTCCCTCATTAATTCTAATGTTTGCATAGCACAGGCTTTCTTGGTTTTTCCATATAAACAATCATTTTGGGGGGTACTTAACTTCTTTCTTCTTTTATCTACCCTCAGCCCTTTTTTATCTCCTCATTTCCCTTTTCTCTCTTCTTCCTCCTCCTTCCTCTCTCTCTCTCTCTATCTCTCTCTGTCTCTCTCTCCTCTTTTCTCTTTCTCCTTCTTTCTTCCCCTTCTTTTATTTTTCTCTTAATTTTTTTTGGACTATAACATCAATTTATTATTACCAAGAAGGAGGGAAGAGGGGCAAATTGGTACAAATGATGCCTACCTAAAACTTATATAATATTACTTCAATTTAAAAAAAGATATTGGGAGATAACTTATGTGGTAGAATGCACATTTTACCATGTGTGAGGACCCAGATTCAAGCCTTGTTACCACCTGGGGGAATTATAAATGGCACCCGGGAGACTCTACAATGGTAATGTGGTGCTGTGCTGTCTTTCCTACATCATCATCATTACCTATTTTCTACCTGTCTGTCTGTCTATATATCTGCCTGTAGATCTATCTATTTATCTATCATCTATCTATCTATCTATCTATCTGTCTATCACCATCTCTCTCTCTATAACTCTGTCTATCTCTGTCTTCCTCTACATATATACAAAACTTTAAATTTGTGAAAAGTAAGCTAGGAGTGTGCAATTCTTTATGTATGAGACCTTAATATTGTAAATAAAGAAATACTAAATGAATACTTAATTAAGAAGAAAAGTATGCCATTTGAGCACCCTATAATTGAATTTTTATTCAATATTCATTTCTAGTGTCTGGACAATTTTTTCCATTTTTGTAAACAGTCTTGCTCATTAATTATATACCCCTCCAAGCACATTGAATTGGTCTAAGTTCTTCCACTCAGAAGAATAGTTTCAAAATAATTACTTGGGGACTTTAAACTTTCCATTTATTTGGTACTTGCTTTAGACAAATTAAGCATTATTTTTTTGTCTAATTTCTAGAGTTTTGTTCTATAGAATATAGTATTTCTTAGATGTAAACTATAAACCCTTCTTATTTGCTTATAATTCATTTTCTCAATATTTTTTTCTATTTATTTAGAAAATAAAATTTGCAAAACAGTTGTTACATGGGTCCAATTTCTTAAATTTTAATGTTTTACATACTTAGTTTTTATTTTCTTTTTAAGATTTTTGAATCTCTTTTTGAAAACTATTTATTTTAGAGGACAAACAGAAATTTAGAGGGAAGAGGGAGAGAGGAGAGAGACAGTGATACACCTGTAGCACTGATGAACTGCTCACAAAGTTTTCCTATTGCAGGTAGAGACGGGGGGGGGGGGGTTGAACCCGGGTTCTTGTGCACTGTAATGTGTGCTCTTAAGCAGGTGTGGCATTTCTCAGTCTCTTTAATTTTCCTTATCTTATGACTCAGGCTATGATTTCTTGGTGCTATATTGAAATGAATATTGGTGAATATTGACATGACTAGACAGCTACACTTTTCTTCTTCTTGAATGTATGCATTTCTCTATGTAGTATGATGTTAGCTCAAATTTTTTGGAAGTCATCCTTTTATTACTTTAAGAAGGCTGCTGTATATATCTCATTTCCCTAGAATTTCTAAAATCTATTGACTTAATATTGGTTTCAGATATTATAATATTGTAGAAGTATAGTTTCACATCCATATGTGTGTATGTTATTCACCCTACAAACCAACAAATTGCACCAGAACCCCTCTACCTATATCCCTCACTTCCTTTCTGTTTTCCCCAACAACCATCATAATTTTCACAGAATCTTAGAATTTTTTTAAAATCAAGAATTGGTATAAAATTTATAAACAATTTCTGTAAATAATTAGAGGATTACTTTCCTTTTAATTTTTTCCCACGTCAGGGTCTCACATGTATGCAGTTACTCTCCTTCAGACTAACACATTTTACATATATATGGAGAGAGAAAGAGAGTGGGAAGGAGGACAGAAATTAAGCTTCTTCCAGTAGTATGCTGGGACTATTCTTCTTTAGTATGTTAACATGATGAGTTATATAAGTTCAAATTTTGTCAATTTAAATCATGACTACTTTCTTTACTTAAACCCCATGTGGTATAATACAAGCTCTCTCTCTCTCTTTCTCTCTCTCTCTCTCTCTCTCTCTCTCTCACACACACACACACACACACACACACATACACACACACACACAAACATGAAAAGGGTTTTACATTCTCTTCTGCCATGTGTCCCGTAGGTAACACCAGTTAAAGAACTTACTTCATTACAATTTTTCATTTGGTCTTTGTCAAGATCAGTTATATATCCCCAGATGAGTGAGGTACTTATAAATAATTTAATAATTCATGTGCCAAGCCAGAAACACGCAGTCTTTTATTTCATCTCTATTTTCTTGGATAGAAGGTTTTCTTGATTAAACATTTCCTCATGTTGTCGCAGTTTAAAAGGTGTCTATTTTATAGGTGATTCATTTCCTTGGATAAATTAATGCTTACTTATCTTATAATTTTTAATCAATTATAACTAGGATTCTTTTCTTTTTTCAGAGAAAATTTATTAAATAAGGGAAATTCATTAGTTAAAGAGATCAACAAAATTGTCGATATGTTAGCTAGACTAATACACACACACTTATAAAATAATATAATTATATTAAGTATAAATGGCTTGTTTCAAGATACTGCCTGCTATCTGATTTTCTTTCTATGAAATGTCCAGAAAGGGATAAAAGAACCATAAGTGTTAAAAGAAGATTGGTTGATGTTTTAGTCTATGATGAAGAATTAGAAACTTGCTGCAAACAGTACCATAAAATCTATTAGGGTGAGGAATCTTCCAGAATGGGACTTAATATGTTTACTTAATATGAATATGCTAAAAGAGACTGGATTATACGTTCGAAATCAGTAAATTTTATCATACATGAAAATAATAAAATACAAATAAAAATTAATGTTTAATTAGATTTTCTGTGGGGGGTGTAGAGGAAGTAGAAGCTACTATAATATGAAACTCTCTAGCTTGGAAACGTAATGGTGCAGTCTTGCAATTCACTTTGCAAGAGAATATTAAAGGCAAAACTAGATCCAGAGAAGTGTAATTCATGTTGACAGTTGGGTTGTGTCAATGATATCTGAAGTAAATGTGCATGAGACATCTCAGTGAACTGGAGGTCACAAAGTCAAAAGAATGTTCTATGTGGTTAATACAAATTTGATTTTCTTCACTACTTTTAGAGCTTTTTACCAATTCTAAACCTAATTTCTTTTTTTACAGGATTTATTTATTTATTTATTTATTTATTTATTTATTTATGGGAGTGAATGCTTTACAATGCAGTCATTGACATATTCATACAATTTTATTATGTACCAGGCCCCAGAAGTTTTCTTCCTTTCTTCCTTCCCCAGCATTCTTTGCTTTGATGCAATATCCAATCCAGTTCATGTTTCTCCTTGTGTATTTGCAGGTTTTCTGTGCTTGATATATATAAAATATTGACAAGACAATAGGAGAAGAGGGTTACAATTCCACATAATTTCTATCAGAACTCCATTTCCTTTGATACCTTTCCTATTCTTTATCCCTCTGGGAGCATGGACCCAGGATCATTACAGGGTACAGAAGGTGGAAGGTCTGGCTTCTGTAATTGCTTCTCCTCTGAACATGGGTGTTGGCAGGTCAATCCATACTCCCAGCCTCTCTCTCTCTCTTTCCCCAGTGGGACAGGGCCTAAAGCTAATTTCTATATCACATATTTCTTAAATATCAAATAATTTTGGAGTTTATACCTAATAGTTTAAAATCTGTGCAATTTATATTTATAATATGTGTTTTCTAATTACACATTCTTCTGAATATACCAACAATTCTCAATAGCCTCTTATTGAGGACATATTTCAGTATTGGTAATTGAATCTATCAGAGTGGATGACTTTGCTCAGAGCACAGTGAAAAGCAGCCATAGATCAAAAGAGAAAGAAGTAGAAAAAGATTATTGATGAGCACATGAATGCAACTTCAGAAGACTGGTTGGAACAGAATCCTAATTATAGTGGGAGTTGGTTGTGGAGTGATTTGAATTTAAGGCAAAAGACAGTTAAAAGGTCGTAGTTGCAAGACTTTGAAGGGAGACAAAGATTCAAATGGAAATAATGTTACATTTAAGTGTAGATACTGAATTCTATGTGGCATATGCATTTATTGATATGTGAAGAAAGGATACTACTAAGACTCATGCATATTTGTGTGCCAGTGATAAATCAATAAAATAAAGCGAGGGAAAATACAGGGCAATATTATAATAAGCTGTGGAATATCTCAGAAGACTCAAGGACTCAAAAAGGCAGAGACTGGAGAATCATGAAGGGGTTTGCGGACCCAGTGTAGTATGGGGGAAAAAGATGACAACTTGATGGTGAAGTGTGTTGATGCCTCTCTCTCTTGAAGATGTGAGACCATACCCAATGAGAGCAATGTTGGGTAGTTGCCAGATGTTGGGTAGTTGCCATCTCCCCCTGGCTTCTTCTTATCCATATGGCTATATAGGGATTTACTGATCCAAAGGTTTGGTCTATTTACATAAATCACTTTTACATAAAGCACTCCAGGGCATTGGTGGTTCAGTTATAGGATTCTCGCCTGTTCCGCCCCCTCCTTGTCACACTCTGATTTTCACCAGTCACTTTTCTCTCCACCCTCTCTATATCACATCCTGTTTCCACCCTACTTGGAGAGTATAAAAACAGCTGCTCTTCTGATTAAAGACACTTGGAAATTGCTTTCCGGCTCCGAGAGTTCCAGAGTGTATCTCCTGCGGAAGTTGGTGCAGCACGCGTTCCTGATCCCTCTCCCACACAGCAGCCTAGATCAGCTCCAGTTGAGTTCTCTCCAACCCAGAGAGCACTAGCTCGGGAAGAAGTACCCTCAGGCTATCCCGGCAGAGCAACATACTTGCACGTCAATATTTCCTCAATAAAGTACTTAAGAAATTTAATGGAGATGTGATAGTCTATAATGTAGCTGGAAACAACAGAGTAGTTGTTTTACAGAAACTATAAAAGGTAGTTTCTTTAGGCTATGGAAGTGGAAAGGGATTAAAAGTTCATGTAGAAGTTCAGATGAAGATTTGGGGGTCTTCATTTTGTAGCTAGTTAGTAGGCCTATTTTAGTTATATTCCAAAGGGCCCATGACTATAATAGTGTTTTTTTTCTGAGCCTGACATCTAATATGCAGGTGGAAACAAGATTGTAACAAGATTGTAAAATGACAGGGATGCAATTCCATACAGTTCCCACCACCAGAGTTCTGTGTCCCATCCCCTCCACTGGAAGTCCTCTTTATCCGTGATATGTCAGTTTTTGAGAACTAATTTATATATGTCTCTCTGTATGTGCATGCACACATGTTCATATTGTTTATGCTGACCTCCAATTGTTTCATGTGTCAGTGTTTAATATTCTCTACGCAGTCACCTCTAGGCTGTTCTATATAAGCTTGCCCCAAGTTATCACAACTCACATTTTAGAAGCTGAGTCAGGAAAAAAAGATGATTCATTCAGTTCTCCCTCTCAGAGAGCAAAGAGCATAAAACAATAAAAATAGAATGTTATCATCACCACTCACAATATGTTTTTCTATTTGATCACAACTGTTCTTAGCTCTAAGACCTCAAGTGTGCATGAATCCACTACTTCTGGAATAACTTTTTCTGTTCATTTCTAAATTAGTCTATCTCTCTCTTTCTCTCTTGCTCTCCCTCCCCTTCCTCTCCCCCATCTCTCTCTCTCTCTCTCTCTCTCTCTCTCTCTCTGTATATATAACCAACCTTCCTTACTTCCTTTTCTACTTATGAAAGAGTGAATAAGGGAAGAGGGAAGTGGTGAGAGAAAAAGAAAGAGGGGAAGGAGAGAACTGCTTGGCTCTAGTATTAAGTGGAGCAGGTTGAATCTGATACTTCTGTGGCCTCAAGAATTCAAATTTGGTGCTCCAACAGACTTATCTATCTCCCCAGTCCCTCTACTTAAACTTTTCAAGAACGATCAGTGGAAGTTGTAAGAATTTTTTTCATTTATTTGTTTTATGGAGGTATCACAAGGGAACCAAAAGCTATCTGTTGTTTTCTCCAGGCTGGCTTCACAGGCGGGTAACAGATGACCAGAAACTCGTAGCTGAGCTGAGAACACAGTTTAATCTTTATTCACGAACTGGCAAACAGCCCAACACCTCATCACTACATAGATCTGTCCTGCATCTTTCTCCTCCTGTGGCAGCAGCAGGAACTCAGGAAGTATGTAAGGTAGGGGGTGGGGAGAAGGAAAAGGGTGAAACTAGCAAGGGCTAAACCAAATCTCCCGGAGATGGGGGTAGTGAGACCAAACCAATGTAACAGAAAAGACCATGTAAATAGACCACAATGTCAAGCAATGTAACAGAAACAGAACTAGATCCCAGAAGCAGAACTAGAAGCATACCAACAATGATTATGCTAATGATTTTCATGCCTGAGGCTTTTTTTCCCATGGTTATTCTGTTTACCTTCCCACATTTTATTGTTTAAACTTTAAACAACCTTAAAATCATACTATAAAAGACTTCCAATTGTAATAGAGTTATCAATAGTGGTAAACTTCTAACCTGCTACAAGTTTTGTTTGATAAGTAAGTGAATTGCAGCTGTCAAGTTCTCTACAGAAAAGCAGAATTCCAACAGCTGACCTTCCGCATGCAACAATTCACCCCCCGGCAATTCTTCAGCTGACATCTGCTTTGAACTGGCAGTTCTATCGGACTTACTGGTACACAACACTACAGTGGCTTTCCTTTATGCTGCTGGGTTTCTCAATGACTGACTGCAGCCAGCTTCCTTGGGACTCTAGGCGATACCCTCCCTCCATGCTAGGTAATGCCCACAGAGGCAAGAAATGCCTGTCAAGGCAAGTAACGCCCCAGAGGCAAGAGAAGCCCACTGAGGCAGGAAATGTTCTTTAGCTGATAAGCCTTGCCCACAGAGGCAAGAAACGCCCCCCTCAGGCCTTCCCTTGGCAGCACACTGGTTCTAGTTGCTCGCTTACTTGTTCCTCCATGTTTGTGCCAGTTTCCTTTTAAAAAAAAATTGCCTGTACGATATAGGTTTCTGTTGACCCCACACTCCTGATACTATGGTCAATTAGTTGAAAAGAAAAGGGGGAATTGTTGGTATGCTTCACAACGGTTTGGTCTTAACTCCCCCCACCTCCAGGAGATTGTTGTTTAGCCCTTGCTAGTTTCCTGCTTCTCCCTTCTCCCCGCCCCCTAACCTACATACTTCCTGAGTTCCACTCTGCCGGAGGAGAAAGATGGAGGAGCACATGGTGTGGTGATTAGGTGTTGGACTGTTTGCTCGCTCATGAATAAAGATTAAACTGTGTTCTCAGCTCAGCCTTGTGTTTCTGGTAGTCTGTTACCCTCCTGTGAAGCCAGCCCAGAGAAATAGACAGCTATCAACACGGGATGATGGTATCTGCTTCCCTTGTGGTCTGTACTACATTGTGCCTGACCAATATTATTTTAAGGTTGTAGTATTACCAAGTGAATATGACTTTTCATGGCACCAGTGAAGGTTTTTTTTTTTTTTTCCATTTCAGCATCTGTAAGAAGGGAGTTGCTTTCAGTATGCCTTAGGACACTTACCTATTTTTTTATAACTTTTCTAAAAATTTTACCCTCATTTATGGATACATGTGAACATATGCTCTATCTTACAGGACCTGGTCTATATCTATGTTTTGGGACTTTGTTAGAAAATGAACTGACTGGAATGGAATTAGAGTATACTGTGAAAGGAAAAATCCAGAGTGATGAGGGTGAAGGGTTGGTAATACATGCCTGACATCTCTGTACACAGTCTGAGGTGAAGCATGCTGAGATGGTACTCATTGCACTGATTAGGTTGGAATCGGCAGATGCAATATTATTTGGCCTGACTTGAGAGAAGCATGCAGGGAAGTGAGCCCCACCCCAGAGGTTCCAGGATTGGGAGAGACATAGGCTTTAAAGAGGAAGTGGGAGATTCCTGTTGTCTTGGGGTTTAAGAAGACAATAGATAGTTATTGCAATAATCACATTGTTTGACAATAAGGACACTTATCTTTTTAATAGACGTTGTAAACAAGATTGTGTGCCCATTATTAGTCTTTTCCTGTTTGCATGCTCCTTAGCCTATAATTAAGTCCTGAAGGATTGAGATAGGATTTAGCTAGGTGGAAAAGGCATTAGGATGATTTCTACCACCTCTATGTAAGAACACAATTCAGTAAGTTTATGTTTCCATGTATACAATTGAGAATCAAGGTCCATCAGTATGCCAATGATTTTTCTTGGGCGTGTGAATCAGCATTGTAAGATACTTCATGGAAAGCCCATCACTTATGGCTGAATAAAGAGGAAATTTATCCCTTTTTTATTTGTGGTTAGGAATAGTTTTGTACTGCACCCACTACAAAGTTCTGTGTCCCCACTTCCCAAGGTTAACCATCATAGTTCTCACAAAATCTTAGAAATAGTTTATTTGCTTCTGTTTTTTCTTTTATTTATTTTTTTTCAAATTCATGTACTCACTGGTTCTCTAAATTCCACATATGAATGAAACCATCTTTCCAATCGTTACTTATTTTGATAAGCAGAATCAGCACCAGTTTCATCTATATTATCTTAAAGAACACACTATTGTCTTTTTTGATTGTAGGAAAGGATTCCAAGGAGTATATAACCCATAAACTATTTAGCCAGTCATCTTCTGATGGGTGTTTAGGCTCCTTCCACACTTTGGTTGTTGTGGATAATGCAGATATAAGCATAGGGACATATATATATATATATCCCTATGCATATATATATGTATATAGGGACATATACATATCCCGTAAAGTAGTGTTTGCATGTTTTGGGGATAAATGCCTAAGAGTGTTATTGCTGGATTATAAGGAAATTCCATTATAATTTATTTAAGGACTCTCCAAACAATCTTCCAAAGGGGCTGTATCAGTTTGCATTCCCACCAACAGTGCAGTACAGTCCCTGAAAAGGGAATACAATTGTAAGCATTGTTATAAGACAGAGAGTGAAAAATGAAGGAGAGAAGCAGAGCTCAGCTCTGATGTAAGGTACTGTCAGGGATTGAATCTATGACCTCTGGGACTTTAGACATGGTAGTTGATATTCTAATAGCCTTTTTCACTCTCTGTCCTATAATAATCCTTACAGAGAGTCCTTAAACAAATAATAATGAAATTTCCTTATAATCCAGCCATAACACTCTTAGGCATTTATCCAGAGTTTGAACATCTTTTCAGGATAATGTTGTAACAGCAAATATGGAAAATATATGTAGGAACAAAACTCACATTTCTAGAAAACTTCTTTTCCTTTGTGGTTAATCTTATTGCCTTTAAGCCAACATAATTACACTTACAGGCAATCCAATTTCCATGACTTTGACTTTTTGTGTAGCTATAGGTTTGTGTTCTGTCACAGAAGACTTTCCAAATGGGAAATATGCAGACCCATGATACTAGTATGTCCCTCACAGGGAGTTGTGAGTCTTAACTTACTTAATAACTTTAAACATGTTCTCTCTCCCCCTCATACTTCACAAGCAGTTCATATCTGGAAGGCTGCCCATTCAACATTTTTACTGAACACTCACATTTTCATCTGATTCTGGGTCCTCAATTCTATTCCCCTGAATCCCCAGAACAACTAACAGTATTACTTGACCTTCATCTCTAACCTCATCCCTCCAAGGGTTCTGCTTTCTTTATCTTTCTGCTCTCACTGACTGCTGTGCTCAGTCTTCTTCATGAAGCCTGCCAGGCACCAGAGAGAAAAGACTGGCATAAAATACTGATAAAAAGACAAAGCTTGGGAGCCTGGAGGAAATGGGACATCAGTGACAGGAAGTGTGAGGCATTTCTGTGAGCCACAGTGAGCAGAGTTCATAGCTAAGGTGAATGCTAAGCAGGTGAAGAACATTTTTATGATAAATGATACAATAAAACTAAAAGGATCATCTTCTCAAAAGCAATATGCCCTGCAAGGCACCTGCACAGTAACCACAGTAATTCCACATTTCAGCTTTAAGCCTGAAGCTTAGGTGAGTACTACACTTTTCATTTATTCCCAGATGACTTTATAAACAGGGAACTATAATTGCAGATTGATTGTACTGACCATGTACACAGAATATCAGCTACAAACACATTTGCTTTGTTTTACTTCTATGTACAGTTAAACATGATAACAACCTGGTGAAACAACAATGACAGTATTATCTCCATTTAAATAGGGAGAATAATCAAAGCTCAGAGAGGTTAAACAGCAAGTGATGAGAGAATATTTTATCTATGTTTGACTCCAGTTCCCTTCTTTTTTCTTCCATTTTCCTATGCTATTTTTCTACAGAAAACTCATGGAGGTTTGTTGATGAATGAATCTGGGAGTAGCTAATAATAAAAGTACTCCAAATATTTTCTTTGGATGTTAATAATTTTCATTTTGTTTTATTCTTATTTGTATGAGTCAAGATTCAGGCTGAGAGGGGAGATAGAGGACGAAAGAAAGACAACTATAACACTGCTTCACCACTTATGAAGTTTTCCCCCTGCAGGTAAGTATTGGGGACTTGAACCCAATTCCTTGCACATGATAATATGTGTACTCAACCAAAGCTGCCACCTCCTGACCCCCTAGATTCTGCTTTTCTAGCACAGGGTCCAACAAGCCTATTATTGGTTGTGGTTGTTTTTCAGAACATCCTTGTAAGATCAGACTAGAGAAGTATTTCAGTAAGGCTACAGGTGTTAAGGTGCCTCTCTTGTTTCCGTTTTAAATATACACATTGTTCTCTACTGCTTCTAAAAAGAAGTCTCACATCCAGATGATCTATTGTTTTATTTTTCCTGGCCATCTCTTTGACTTAGCTGGGATCCGTATGGGACAGATAGGAAAGTTCTTGTGTGTACAACTAAGAAGCACCATTCACACATGGTTAGCTTTCTCTAAAGTAAATAGGAAGAATCTGTACCTTTAGTTTGTGCCAGGTTATGTATATTTTTTGTTAGCTAGTTTTGTTTTTTGAGGTGACCTTTGTATTCTCTTCCTCTGTTCGAATGTTAAGATAGAAGGATGACAACTCAAGAGAATGTAAATGTATTCTACATCTAAAACTATTTCAGACACAGAATATAGAAGTGGGTCACTGTAGGTGTGTGTATTGTATATAACTTCCTAGTTTTATTCTAGAGAAAAACAGGCCTCTCCATCTGTACCAGGTTAAAGGAATAAAGTGATATAAACCATCTTGTCTTCCAAAAGTATGCATTAAAACAAGAACAAAATAGTACCTTTACTCAAAAGTGTATTTGTTTTATTTCTAATTTGTATGATGCTCAAATGAGCCAGTAAGCTTAGCTTTGCTTCCTGGATAAATGCTGCATCTCCTGCACGCTGCATCTGTAATTATGCTTGGCTTTCCAGTTTGGTTGTGTGTTGGTAGAAGATTAGTAGAAAGACTACATTCAAGTTCTTTCCAATTTCATGGTAAAAAGTAGCCCAGAGAATATGTACTATGGATGGCAGGCTCTAAATCCTCAATTGTGCATGGAAGACACTGTTCCAGGGTACATTTATTCATCACTCTACACTCAAAATTTATTGCCATAGGTTAAGGTCAGTATCTGTTAGTTCAAATCACTAAGTGCCCTCTACTGAGCACCAGCTACTTGCTGAGCATTGATCCAGGTGTTGTGAAGCTACAGAGTTCAACTGCATGAGGTTCTGTTCTTCAGTAACTAAAGGTTTCACTGGGGCAGTTATATATATATTACTAAAATAAAATATAACAAGGCATACATTGCCCATTTAGAACAGAACATTGATCTAACCAAGTAATATGAACCCAAGTCTACTGTTCTGTGGTTTTGTGATCTTGGACAAGTATTTCATTCATGTCCCAACTTCCTTATGTTAAAAAAAAAAAGTGGAAATGATGGCAACCTCACCTCAGCAGTGGCATATTTGCATATGATGCATAAATTACATAAAACCTGGTCTATATCTAGGTTTTGGGACTTTGTTAGGAAGTGAACCACCTAGGATGGAATTAGAGAATACTATGAAAGGAAAGGTCTCGCCCGAGTGATGAAGCTGAAGGGTTGTCGTCCCACACCTGAAGTCTCTGGACACAGTCTGAAGTGAAGCATGCTGGGATGGCACTCATTGCATTGATTAGGTTGCAGTCAGCAGATGCAATATTATTTGATAAGAATTGGGAGAAGCATACAAAAAGTGGGCCCTACCCTAGGGTACCAGGACTGGGGGATGTTTAGGCTCTATAGTGGAAATGTGAGATTCCTGCTGTCTTAGGGTTCAAGAAAACAATGGATAGTTATTGTTATCATCACATTATTTGATAATTGGGGTAACTTTGAAAGGACAGCAGCAACAAATGCTGGAGAGGCTGTGGAGAAAGAGGAACCCTTTTGCACTGCTGGTGGGAATGTAAATTGGTACAGCCTCTGTGGAGAGCAGTCTGGAGAACTCTCAGAAGGCTAGCCATGGACCTTACATATGACCCAGTAATTCCTCTCCTGGGGATATACCCCAAGGACTCCATAACACCCAACCAAAAAGAGGTGTGTACTCCTATGTTCATAGCAGCACAATTCATAATAGCTGAAACCTGGAAGCAACCCAGGTGCCCAACAACAGATGAGTGGCTGAGAAAGCTGTAGTATATATACACAATGGAATACTATGCAGCTGTCAAGAACAATGAACCCACCCTCTCTGACCCATCTTGGTCAGAGCTAGAAGGAATTATGTTAAGTGAGCTAAGTCAGAAAGATAAAGATAGTATGGGATGATCCCACTCATCAACAGAAGTTAAGTAAGAAGATCTTAAAGGGAAACTAAAAGCAGGACATGACCAAATTGTAAGTAGGGCACCAAAGTAAAAACCCTGTGGTGAGGGGTAGACATGCAGCTTCCTGGGCCAGTGTGAGGTGGGAGTGGGTGGGGGGGATGGGTCACAGTCTTTTGGTGGTGGAAATGGTGTTTATGTACACTCCTAGTAAACTGTAGTCATATAAATCACTAGTTAATTAATATGAGAGGGGGAAAATTAATTGTATGTCTCGAAGTTTTTCAAAACACAAACTGAATCTTTTTAATATATAGGCTGTGTAATTGATATGCAGACTCTCTCAAAAGCCTAGACCAAGTAGATAAGAAGCAACCAATAGCACAGCTATATACAAGATACTGGATACTGTACAGCAAACCATAACAAAAGGACTTTTCAAAGTTAACCCAATTACCAAGTAATGTGATGATAACATTAACTATCGATTGTCTTTTGGAACCCTAAGACAGCAGGAACCTCACATCTCCACTATAGAGCCTCTACTTCCCCCAGTCCTAGAACCATTGTATAGGGCCCACTTTCCCGTATGCCTCTCCCAATCCATACCAAATAATATTGCATCCGCCGATCGCAAGCTAACCAACGCAATGGTTGCCACCTCAACATGCTTCACTTCAGACTGTGTCCAGAGACTTCACGTGTGGAATGACAACCCTTCAGCTTCATTACTTGCGTGAGACCTTTCCTTTCATAGTATACTCTAATTCCATCTCAGGTGGTTCACTTTCTAACAAAGTCCCAAAACCTAGATATACACCAGTTTCTGTGAGAGAGAGCATATGTTCACACATATCCGTAAACTACTGCAAAATATATACCTGAAATCAGAAGTACACTAGAGTTTGCAGTGAGTACCTCCCTAACACTTCCTCTCCACTACTCCAAGCTTTGGGTCCATGATTGCTCAACAATTTGTTTGGCTTCATATGGTATGTTAAATCTCTTTTCAGCCACCAGGTTACAGATGTCATCAGGATGCCAGCCAGGCTTCCCTGGACTGAAGACCCTACCAATGTGTCCTGGACCTCTGCTTCACCAGAGCCCCACCCCACTAGGGAAAGAGAAAGGCAGGCTGGGAGTATGGATCTACCAGTCAATGCCAATGTTCAGCGGGGAAGCAATTACAGAAGCCAGACCTTCTACCTTCTGCAACCCTCAATGACCCTGGGTCCATGCTCCCAGAGGGATAGAGAATGGGAAAGCTATCAGGGGAGGGGGTGGGATATGGAGATTGGGTGGTGGGAATTGTGTGGAATTGTACCCCTCCTACCCTATGGTTTTGTTAATTAATCCTTTCTTAAATAAAAAATTTTAAAAAAAAGTGGAAATGATGGTAACCTCACCTCAACAGTGGCATATTTGCATATGATGCATAAATTACATAGTATATGCAAATTAATATGGCATGTAGTACAACTTTAGCATATTTTCACTTAGTTCCCTATCTCAGTCAACCATCCTAATACCCTGAGTGTTTTAAATTGTTCACAGACTTAAAGAAAAATAATTAGTCAGTAGTCTTTTATGCCTTTCACAAATAATCCAACCTAAATAATTACATGATACATCATATATAGTTCTCTAAAAATTCAAAATATGTCTTTATTAAAATAATGTGGAGTGGTGACTTACTGTGGCTTTGGATCTGGCTTCAGAGAGGCTTGCCTATGTTATCAAAAATATGATTTTATTTTAAAAACTCATAGAGCTGATTTAGGAGTAGCAGATATATGCAAACTTTCACACTCTAATGAACAAAATTATACATTCTTCTTTAACATACATAACTCATATTTCCAAGTGCACTTCTAAGTTACTCACTTTCTGATTAATGATGTGAAGATAGCATGGCTTCAGGTATTGTTCTCTTATCTGACCATGCCACAGTCTCAGTTTCAGTTCACCTCCAGAAAATATTAGTTAACATTCTGTTAAAATTCCTTTAGTAATGAATATAGGAGAAAAAGTTATGGCTTGCAATTTTGAAACTCCACTGAATGTGTAAACTGCAGACACTATCATGATCTCTATAAAGTATATTTATCTTGAATTATTTTATTTAGTATATTTATCTTTAACATATATTTTGTTTGACTTATTTATTTATTTATTATCAGAACACTGCTCAGCTTGGGTTTATAGTGGTACTGGTACTCATGCGGGGGCTTGAACACCAGACTTCAGAGCCTCAGGCACAAGACTGCATAACCACTATGCTGCATTCCTCATGTAGCCTCATTTTAGTTAATTAACTAACTAACTAATTAATTTTAGGTAGAGAGAGGAGAGAGTGAAAAAAACAAAGCACAAAATGCAGTGGGATTTGGGCTCTATGTGGGTTGTGTATATGCCAAAAAAGACCACTAACCAAGTAGCACATATTTTGTATAAAACACATACTCAGGCGTGTGTTTGTGTGTGTGTGTGTGTGTGTGTGTGTGTGTGTGTGTGTGTGTGTGTGTGTGTGTGGTCTTTTCAGATTTAGAGAGTAAAGTAAGAAAATCCAGAGCACTATCTTGGTACATAAGACATGGGAGATCAGAGGAGGAACCTCAGGCCTACAAGTCCAATGCTCTACCAACTAAGTCATTTCTCCAGCACACACTCCTATTCTTGTTGATATCTATAGAACATATACACTATTTGATATTAGTTGTTTGTACACACATACATTTTCTCTCTAACTATTATTGGTTAACATCTTTTTTATTTTTCTGGAGTGAGCCAAGTGTGATTAGTTTCAAAAACTGTCTATCCAGTAAGCTTCTCATTAAACACAACAGTAAACTGGGAACAATGAGTGGATAAATCACTCTCTGCCTCATTCAGGCTGAAAGGAAACATTTTGACTCTGCATGAAACAGTGAGAGATGTATATATTATAAAGTTATATGTTTTAATAACTTCACCTTATTTTTTATTATGTCTCTAATCCCATTGGAATCATAAAAGGTTAATATTGAGATGAACCCTAAGAGCATAAATTAGGCATTGGCTATTACACCCTCCCAAATGAGCCCTAAGCTATGTAACTTTTGATCAGCAGGAATTTCCTTTTTTATTAAAGATATACCACTTTGAATGGATATTATTGAGAAAGCCTAAATTTTCTCATTATCCAATAAGTGCTTAAAACAGCTATTACAGATTTCTGCAGGCCAAATCCCAGGTCCCAGTGGACCCCTACAGAGTTTAGGGCATACTAGCTTGGATTGTGTTCCAATTGTGCTGTGTGTGTGTGTGTGTGTAGTACTTATTTAGTACTACTGGGTATTTTCAGGAGGAAATGAAATATTTTATATTTACTCTATCTATAAAGAAGTGTTGATCTGAAAATGATGTGCAAGAGTTACATGCCACAAATCAAAACTGGGACATAACTAAAGCTATCCCTCATTCATGAACTTTTCATGATATTAAAAACACACCAAGTTATCTGTCATTTCTTACTCCTTAGGTGGCTTCATTTTTCAGTGTTAGACATTGCTACATCACATTTGTAATTCATCCATTTAAAAACTGACAGTTGTCCAATAAAAATAGCTGGCTAGCCTTGGCAAAGACATAACACTTCTGTATGGCCATCTATTTCATAGCCTTAGAAATCCACTGAGAGTAAATAATGAGAGTTTGAGTGTATCACCAAAAGAAGAATTTTACATGTATCTGTTCCAACATCTTCTGTTTTTCTTAGAAATGGCTATATTCACTTTATATATTTAAGAATATTTAGTTTTTTATGTGAGAGAGAGAGGGAGTGCAAGTGCTGGTTAGTCATATGTGATGTATGTCCTCACACATACAGGACAGGAGCTCTACTGACTGAGCTATGCTCAAAGCTGCAAGTTTATACATCTTAAAATTCCCCACTTCTGGGAAAAGGAACCCTCCTATGCTGCTAGTGGTAATATAAATTGGTCCAACCACTGTGGACAGCAGTCTGGAGAACTCTCAGAAGGCTAGAAGTGGACCTACCCTATGAATATGCAATTCCTCTCCTGGCTATATATCCCAAAGAACCAAACACACCCATCCAAAAAAATTTCTGTGTATACCCATGTCCATAGCAGCACAATCTATAATAGCCAAAACCTGGAAGAAACCTAGATGTCCAACAACAAATGAGTGGCTGAGTGAGTTAGAATACTACTCAGATATTAAAAATGATGAATTCACCTTCTTCACCTCATATTTGATAGAGCTTGAAGGAATCATGATAAGTGAGATAAGCCAGAAAGAAAAGGATGAATATGGATGAGCCCACTTATAGACAGAAGTTGAAAAACAAAATTATAAGGGAAAACACAAAGCAGAACTCTGACTGGATTTGGTGCATTGCACCAAAGTAATGGCCTCTGGAGCTGAGAGTGGGAGTGCTCACATCTTAAACATGATGGTAAAGGAGGACTAGGTGAGGGTCAGAGTGTTATGTGGAAAACTGAGAAATGTTACACATGTACCAACTACTGTATTTTACTGGTGACTGTAAACCATTAATCCCTCTGAAAAAGAAAAAATATTCCCCCTTCCAACCCATTTATGCTAAAATGAAAACAAAACATTCAAAATATTAAATATGTGTGTACCAACATTAATTGTTTCAGTTTGTGATACAAAGGTATATAAATTTTAGTTATATTTATTTAACATAAAAAGTATAACACTTTTATTTCAAGATTTCATTTAGTATTTTATTAATCCACTTGAAAATGAACACACACACATTTGTATGGAGAGAGAGAGAGAGAGAGAGAGAGAGAGAGAGAAGCAGAAAGGCAGAAAATGATAAAGACCACCACAGCACCAATTCTTCCTTCAGTGAAGTGAAGGCTTGGCTTCAACCGACCCAGTGTCTTACACATGGCAAAGCACACTGTCCAATTGAACTATATGACCAGCTTGAATATAAAAATTTAATCATCATTACAAAATCTGGAAGCATTTACCAAAGGTCCTGACTTCTCCAATCACTGGAAGAAAGAATAGATAAGACTAAAATTACTGAAAAGTGTACTTTGCCAAAAAATACATTAAATTTAAAGTAACACAATGTTTAGGAAGGCCTTCTATTTTATAATGTACTTTCACATTTTTACCCACTTACAGTTCTTAATCCAAGGAGAAAGACAGGCAAAACTCATTTTTTTTCTATGAAGATTTTCACTCTATGACATAACACTACTGTAGGGCAGGGGAAGTAGCATCATAATTAGGCAAATTACTTTCATGGCTGAGTTTCTGAAGTCCCAGGTTCAATCCTCTGAATTACCCACCATAAACTGGAACTGAACAGCACTCTGGGAAAAAAAGGAAAAGAACAAAGAGCCAGTGAAATAGCTCACTTGAATAGTGTGCAGCTCTGGCATGTGTGCATCCCAGGTTTGAGCCTGGACCCCACCACCTTGAAGGAATTATTGGTGCTTTGGCCTCTCTCTCTCTCTCTCTCTCTCTCTCTCTCTCTCCCTCTCTCCACTCTTTGTCTACCTAATGATAATAATAAGGCATAGGCTAATTATATAATGTATGCAAATCACCTTCTAAAAACTAGTAGGCACTCAAAATATTTTGAAATGAATTCAATTTTCCTATTTTATCATGTCATGAAATTGCTAGCACATTTTTATTTTTTTAAATATTTGTATTTATTTCTGGATGGAGGCAGAGAGAAATTGAGAAGAGGGGTGATACAGAGGGAGAGAGATAGAGACACCTGCAGCTCTTCTTTGTCACTCATGTAGCTCTCCCTCTACAGGTGGGGACCAGGGTCTTGAACCTGGGTCTTTCTGCACTATAATGTGCGCACTTAACCAGGGGCACCACCGCCTGGCTCAAACATGTTTACAAATGGCTGACTCAAGGTTACATAGACGGTAATGAGAATTGCTTTCCCAGCACTCCAGTTTTACAGATTCAGCTAGATTACTTCTAAAGATGAAGATTTATATGGCAGGTGTTAGTCTGATACTATGATATGACTAGGAGTTATTAATACTAGTCTCAATATTTCTGTAATATATTCCAGGGAACAAATCAATTAAAACATATTTCAAAATTATTATAACCTAACCATGGAATACCCTCATCACTACCTTGACCTGTGCCATCTTGCACAGTTGTATAGAGACTGTAGAAAGGACAGATTATGAATCCCTAGAGTCTATTCACAATTTATTTTGTACTAGGGCATAAATGCTTTACATGGATGATCTCATTTAATTCTTACAACATCTTAACAAGCTTACTCTCATTATCATCATTTTATGAACAGGAAAATAAAGCAGAGGGGGCCGGTCATGGTGCATCTGGTTGAACGCACATGCTACAGTGCACAAGAACCCTGATTCAGCCCCTGGTCACCACCTGAAGGGGAAAGCTTTGAGAGTGGTAAAGCAGGTCTGCAGGTGTCTCTCTGTCTCTCTCCCTTCCTAGCTTTCCTCCTCCTCTCAATTTCTGGCTGTTGCTATCCAATAAATAAATAAACATAATAAAAATTTTAAAAAAAGAAAAGAAGAGTAAGGTCAAGTAACTTTACACAAGATCATGGAACTAAGAAGTGAGAGACAAAATTATCTGAACCCAAGCAGAGTTGAGTCTAGAGTCTTAATCCCCATGTTCCACAATTTCTAAGGATGTTATGATGAAGCGCAGCTCAACTGAAATAAAGATTACCAGGAAGAAAAATCCTGTCAACCCCAAATATGTCTTTTTGGTAAGTGTTAAATGTGGCACTAATTTGCTATGTAGCCTTATATATGACTAATTTAACACTGGATTACAAAATGATAGCATTTTAAGAGTGCTTACCTGTGTATTTGTGTATACTACTCACTCAATCCACCAATAACATTCCTGTGCTCCCTCCATCTATCCCATAGCCTTCCATTACTTCCTTCAAATAGCCATTGTAGTTTTTACAGACATTTAAGAGACAATGTGGTTGCTATATTTTGTTAAGTTTATTTATTTTCATTACCTATGTTGGACATAAGTGAAATCGTATGGAAGTTGTCACTCACCTATTTAGTTATTTCACTTAGCATAATCATGTCCAGTTCCATCCATTTTGTTCCAAAAGTTACAATGCCATTTTTTAATGATCCATAGTATCCCACTGAATATATATCCTGTAACTTTTAAAAATGTATTTATAAAATAATAAATAGAAAATATCAACAAAACCATAGGATAAGGGGGGTAAAATTCCACGGATTTCCCACCCCCAGGGTTCTATACCTCATCCCCTCCACTGGAAGGTTTCCTATTCTTTATCTCTCTGACATCCTGGATCCAGGATATTATGGGATACAGAAGGTGGAAGATTTGGCTTCTGTAATTGCTTCTCCACTTAACATAGGTGTTAACAGGTCCATTAATACTCCCATCCAGTTTCTATCTTTCCCTAGTGGGGCAGGGCTACGGAGAGAGTTCTAAGGTGCATTAGTGAGGACTTTTGCCCAGAGAAGTCAGGTTTCATCATGGTAGAATCTGTAACTTGGTGTCTGAAAAAAACATTAAGATATAAAGAAGAACAAATTGTTTAATAATCTGGAACCTAAAGACAAGAAACTTCTTTATCTAGTCATCTGTCAGTGGGCATTTGAATGGTTCCAAATTGTGAATAGTACAGCTATTAAGTATCTTGCTGAATTGGTTTTTATGTGTCCTTCGGATATATGTCCAGGAATGATATTTCTGGATCATAAGGTATTTCCATTTGTATAAAAATCTTCTGTAACTAGCTCCATAGGAACTTCCTCAGTTTGCATTAATGCCAGCGGTGCACCAGAATCCTTTCTCCACTTCTTCACCAACATTTAATGTTTCTAATCTTTGTGATGAAGGTTATTCTCATCGGTATAGGGTAGTATGCCAATATATTTTTAGTTTTCACTTCTCCACTGGGGGTGGGAGAACATAGCATAGCAATTTTGTAAATAGACTCTCATGTATGAAGCTCCAAAGTCATTTACACCACCATAAACCAAAGCTAAGCAGTGTTTTGGTAAATATATATATATATATATATATATATATATATATATATATATATATATATATTATAACTGACTTTTTCTTATGTTTGTGGGTCATCTGTATATATTCCTTCAATCTAAGCACTTAAGACTTCAAATTGGTGATCAGACTGAATTTTAACAGTGGGATCAATTGGTAATACATTTCTAATAATGACTTGTTCTTTGAAATATTAACTAATCAATAAGCTTATGCCAGAGAGAACAGAAGCAATTGGTGGCATTATTTTATAAGATACATCTATGTGTAAATAGCATTAAATGGCATAAATTATGCTGAGGTCCTGTATAATACAACAAATCCTAACAATGGGATTTTAAAAGTTAACCCAATTGCCAAATAATTTGATTATAGCAATAACTGTCTATTGCCTTCTTAAACCCTAAGACAGCAGGAAACTTCCTCACTCTCTATGAAACCCATATTTCTCCCAGTCTTGTAACCTCTGGGGTGGGGCTCACTTTCATGCATGCTGCTCTCAATTCACAACAATGAATACTGCATCTGCTGATCCCAACCTTAGCAATGCAACCAGTATCATGTGGGTATGTTTCACTTTGGATTGTGTCCAGAGATGCCAGGCGTGGAACGTCAACCCTTCAGCTTCATTACTCTAGTGAGACCTTTCCTAACTCATAGGACTCCTTAATTCCGTTTTGTCTAGTGCACTTCTTAACGAAACCTCAAAACCTGGATATTGACCAGAGCCCATGAGATAGGGCATATGTACATGTATCCGTAAATTAGGGCAAAATATATACCTTAATGCAAAAGTACACAATAGTTTGCAGTGACTCACCAAGTGCAGCAAGCAAGTAGAAAGACCTAAAAAAGATACTATATAGAACCTAATAAAATATTTTCTAATTAGACCTAGATAACCTCTTCAAATACCCCTTTGTTGTTAAAATTCGGAGGCTCCAGCTGGCCGGGCTAGCTTCATGGGCGGGTAACAGAGATGCAGAGACAACGGCTGGGCAGGGAAGCTGTATTTCTTTATTCAAGAACAACGATTCATAAACTAAACCAAACTAATCACCATACAGAACTCTGCTGTCTCTTTGCGGCGGCACAAGCACTTTCTCTTACTCTGGAACTCAGGAACTCTCTTTTACTCTGGAACTCAGCAACTCTGGAACTCTCGAACTCAGGAACCCTCTCTTGGGGTTCCTTGGGGTGGGGCCAAGCGGCCCACGAAATTAACTGGACTGATCCAATTCTCTTGGCGGGGGAGGGCTAGAACAAACCAATGTAAAGCATACGACACCCCTTACTACACTTCCCTCAATCACTCCAAAGCTAACCTTGTCAGACAAAATAAGGACTACGAATGCTGGATAAGAACAAGAGACCGGCATACTTTAAGGAGGGTGTTGTTAAAATTTCGGAAGCTCTGGCCTGGCGGGTCTAGCTTCATGGGCGGGTAACAGAGACGCGGAGACAACGGCTGGGCAGGGAAGCTGTATTTCTTTATTCAGGAACGATTCATAAACTAAGACAAACTAATCACCAAACAGAACTCGGCTGTCTCTTTGTGGCGGCACAAGCACTCCCTCTTACTCTGTAACTCAGGAACTCTCCAACTCTGGAACTCTGGAACTCTCGTACTGGGGAACCCTCTGGAACTCTGGCACTCTCGAACTCAGGAACACAGGAACTCTGCCCTCTCGAACTCTCGTACTCGGGAACCCTCTGAAACTCTTCCACTGTGGAACTCTCTCTTACTCTGTAACCCTGAAACTCTCGAACTCAGGAACTCTCTGACTCAGGAACCCCTCTCTCGGGGTTCCTTGGGGCGGGGCCAAGCAGGCCCGCGAAATTAACAGGACTGATCCACTTCTCTTGGTGGGGGAGGGCTAGAACAAACCAATGTAAAGCATACGACAGGAGGGCTCTTTGGTCACTACCAGGCCACCTCGTTACCAGGGGCCCTAGTCAGGGAGTCCTGGAATTCCCACACAGACATGATGGGCCTAGACCTCTAACAGATCCTTCTCTCCACTGTCACTAGTCATCTCCATTAGGAACAACATAATGGATCCCTTTGTGGGCCCCTGTATTACCTGGTCCTCAATTTAGATCAACAGTGATAGAGACTGTTCCATTCTCCAAATGGAGGGTGGATAACATAATCTACCACTCATGGAAGATGTGTCCTGAAATTAGTGCAGTCTGGAATGTTCCTAGCTATGAACACAGAATGTGAGCTCAGATCTACGGGGATGCAGAGGTTACGTAGGCTTCTATGCTGAAGATGGGCCTCAGATCAAATCAATGAAGTTTACAGTTAACAGTATTTATACACTTTCCCCATATTTGGAAGCTACTCTCTTCCCAGATCCAGCTTTCTAGTCCTTTTTCTAACTATGGCACCGTCTCCCCAGAAAATGTCCTGGATCCACCTTGCATGTTAGCTGTCAGACTCAGGAAAACAGTAGTAAAGTCATGGACCACTTGGAATATACCAAAAAAAAAAAAAAAAAAAAGACGTAGTAGGTTTTTCCAAAATGGAGACCCACAAATCTTCATCTGTATTATTCTTGCCTTTAGGTTCATAGTTACTCAACAATTTGTTCTGCTTTATATCTGAACTCTTTTGCAGCTATATGATTTTCTAAAATAGTGATGTAATGTTATTTATATACAATTATCAGATTTCAAGTATATTCCCTTATCCACACGTGATCTGTGAAAGGCATAACACTCCTCACCAGTGTTCTGTGCCTCCCAACCCCCACCCCACTGTAACCATCTTATTTTTTATGCGAGAGAGCATAGTCGTCCTTTTTTTTCCTCAGTACTTATTTCACTCAGCATAATCACCTCAAATTTCACCAATTTTGTTCCAGATGATGTCATCGGGTGCATTTTAATTGCAAAATGTTACAAATATATTCCAGCACTTTCATCCAGTCATCTTTCATTAGGCCTTTAGGATGTTTCCCTACTTTAGCTATTGTAAATGATGTGTACTTTACATAAACATAGGAGCACATACATCTTTCTGAATGTGTGCTTCCATGTACTTTGAGTGCATTCCTAGCTATCTCCTTCCTTCCTTCCTTCCTTCCTTCTTTCCTTCCTTCCTTTCTTCCTTCCTTTCTTTCCTTGCTTTTTTTCCCCTTGTTTTTGCCTCAAGGGTCCTCTGTGTAGGCACTATGAATCCACTACTCCTGACAACCTTTTTTTTCCCATTTTATTGGATAGAACAGAGAGAAATTGAGAAGGGAGGGGAATATAGAAAAGGGCAGAGAAAGATGACAACTGCAGACCTGCTCCACCACTTGTGAAGTGACCCCCTGCAAGTGGGAATCAGGGGCTAGAACCAGCATCCTTGTGCAGGTCCTTGTGTTTTGTACTGTGTGTGCTTAACTTGCTGCTTCACCACCTGGCCCCTGCTATGTTATTTCGTTTTATATAGTTTTGTTATCAAAGCTGAATTTTTTAGTTTAACTCTCTTCTCTGGAAAAAAAAGTAAGTATATCTGAATAAAATGTACTTTATTTGATTTAATAATGATCAACAAGACCATAGAAAAAAAGCAGGTACAATTCCACAAAATTCTCACCACCAGAGTACTGCATCCCATCCCCTCCATTGGAAGCTTCCCTAGTCTTTATACCTTTGGGAGCATGGACCCAAGATCCTTATGGAGTGCAGAAGGTAGAAGGTCTGATTTCTGTAATTGCTTCTCCACTGAATATGGGAATTGGCAGGTCCTTCAGTATTCCCAGTCTGTTTCCTTTTTTTTTTTAAGGTGAAATCACCATTTTTTAAAATTTATTTATGTAATCTCTTTTGTTGCTCTTGTTGTTTTATCATTGTAGTTGTTGTTGTTATTGATGTTCTTCTTGTCAGATAGGACAGAGAGAAATGGAGAGAGGAGGGGAAGACAGAGAGGGGGAGAGAAAGATAGACACCTGCAAACCTGCAAACCTGCTTCACCGCTTGTGAAGCAATGCCTCTGCAGGTGGGGAGCCGGGGTCTTGAACCGGGATCCTTATGTAGGTACTTGTGCTTTGTGCCACGTGCGCTTAACCAGCTGCACTACCACCCGACTCCCTCCCAGTCTGTTTCTATCTCTTTCCCTAGTGGGACAGGGCTCTGGAAAGGTGGGCTTCCAGGGTGCATTAGTATGATCGTCTGCCCAGGGAAATCAGGTTGCATCATGGTAGCATCTGCAACACAGTGACTGAAAAGCATTAAGATATAAAGTAGAACAAATATTTTAATAATCAGGAACTTAAAGTAAGACTAGAGCAGATGAGGTTTGGGATTTCCATTTTGGAATAAGTTAGGAAGTCTATTTTAGGTATATTCCAAGGGACCCATTATTTTACCAATTTTTGCCTGAGCCTGACATCTAACTCATGCAGATGGACTCAAGGTTTTGTCTGGGGAGATAGTGTCAGAGTTGGAAACAAGACTAGAAAGCTGGATGAGGGAAGAGAGTAGCTCCCAAATATTGGAAAAATATAAAAACCATCAACTGTAAACCCATAGATCTGATATGGGTCCAATATTTAGCACAGTGCCCATAAGTTAGGGTGAAGTATAGACCTCAAAGTAAAATTGCACAATAGTTTGCAGTGACTCAATTAGTGCAGCAAGCAAGTAGAAGAACTGAAAAAGACACCATAGAGTATTTAATCAGATAGTTTCTACTTAGACCTAGATACCCCCTTCACCTACTTTCTATTTCACTTTCCTCAATCACTCTAAGGCTAACTTTGTCAAATAAAGTAAGGACTACAACAGCTGAATAAGGGTAAAGACTGACATACTTGTTGAAGTGACCTTTGCCCCAGTGGACAGTTTTGACTTCTTTGTCATATTAGGTGCCTGTATATGTATAAGTTTATTTTTGTACTCTCTACACTGTTCTATTGATCCAAGTGTCCATTTTTTCAATGTCTTATTTAATTTTTTATTTTTATTTATTTAAGAGAGGAGACATCAGCAAAACCATAGGATAAGATTCCCACAACCCGATCTCCATATCCCAAGTTTCGCTTTGTTTTTTCCTGTTCTCTTATTTTTCTTCTCCTCCTTCTCCTAATTCTTCTCTTCCTTCTCCTAATTCTCCTTCTCCTTCTTCTTCTCCTTCTTCTCCTTCTTCTCCTTCTTCTTCTTCTCCTTCTCCTTCTCCTTCTCCTTCTTCTTCTTCTTCTTCTTCTTCTTCTTCTTCTTCTTCTTCTTCTTCTTCTTCTTCTTCTTCTTCTTCTCCTCCTCCTCCTCCTCCTCCTTCTTCTTCTTCTTCTCCTCCTCCTCCTCCTCCTTCTCCTCCTCTTCCTTCTTATCTCTTCTTCTTCTTCTCCTCCTCCTCCTCCTCCTCCTTCTCCTCCTCTTCCTTCTTATCTCTTCTTCTTCTTCTCCTCCTACTCCTCCTCCTCCTTCTCCTCCTCTTCCTTCTTATCTCTTCTTCTTCTTGTTCTCAATCTTCTTCATCTTATTCTCCTCCTCCACCTCTTCCTCCTAACCCTCCTTCTCCTTCTCTTTCCCCTCTCTACATCCTTCCTATCCTCCTCCTTTTTCTTCTCCTTTTCCTTTCCCTTCCCCTCCTCCCCTCCCTCTCCACTCCCCCTCCTCCTCCTCCTCCTCCACCTCCATCTTTTCCTTCTCTTTCTTCCTTTACTTCTAGTTTAAGGGGGTTAATGCTTCATAGTGCAATCATCGATTTCACAAAACAAGTTTTAAATGATTAACTCAAACAATGTGGCACCGGAACAAAAATGGACACTTGGGGTGGCACTCGTTGCGTTGATTAGGTTGCAATCCTAAGATGCAATATTATTTGGTATGAATTGAGAGCAACATGCAGGAAAGTGGGCTCCACACTAAGGTTCCAGGACTGGGGGAAATATAGGCTCTATAGTGGAAATGTGAGGTTCCTGCTGTCTTAAAGTTCAAGAAGACAATGGATAGTTAATGTTATCATCACGTTATTTGGTAATTGGGTTAACTTTGAAAAGTCCTTTTGTTAGGGTTTGCTGTATAGTACCCAGTATCTTGTAAATAGCTGTGCCACTGGTTGCTTCTGATCTACTTGGTCTAGGCATTTGAGAGAGTCTGCATATCGAATACACAGCCTATATATTAAAAAGACTCAGTCTGTGTTTTAAAAACTTCAAGACATACAATTAATTTCCCCCCTCTCATATTAATTAACTAGTGATTTATATGACTACACTTTACTAGGAGTGTACATAAACACCATTTCCACCACCAAAAGACTGTGTCCCATCCCACCCACCCAACCTAGCCCCCACTGCCCAGCCACCCCAGGAAGCCGAATGTCTACCCTCCGTCTCACCACAGGGTTTTTACTTTGGTGCCCTACTCTCAATTTAATCATTTCCTGCTTTTAGTTTCCCTTTCTGTTTTTCTTTCTCAACTTCTGTTGATGAGTGGGGTCATTCCATACTCATTTTTATCTTTCTGACTTAGCTGACTTAATATAATTCCTTCTAGCTCCGTCCAAGATGGGTCAGATAAGGTGGGTTCATTGTTCTTAATAGCTGCATGGTATTCCATTTTGTATGTATACCACAGCTTTCTCAGCCACTTATCTGCTGTTGGGCACCTGGGTTGCTTCCAGGTTTTAGCTATTATGAATTGTGCTGCTATGAACATAGGTGTACACATATATTTTTGATTGGGCATTATGGAATCCTTGGGGTATATCCCTAGGAGAGGAAATACTGGGTCATATGGAAGGTCTATGTCTAGCCTTGTGAAGTTCTCCAGACTGCTCTCCACAGAGGCTGGACCAATTTTCCCACCAGCAGTGCAGAAGATTTCCTCTGTCCCCACAGACTCTCCAACATTTGTTGTTGCTGTTCTTTTTGATGTATGCCATTCTTACAGGAATGAGGTGGTATCTCAATGTTGTCTTTATTTGCATTTTTCTGACAATCTACTCTGATGGCATGTGTGAATAATTTCAGATGACACACTTAGCAGTATGTATTGGAAATAGCTAATCTACTTGAGTTCATCAGAACTAATATAGTGTTTTGGTGGGAAAACAATCTAATCGACTTTTTATAGATGAATTTGAAATTGCTGCCGGAAAGTTCAAATGAAAAATGTAACTAATGATTCTCAACATAGATTTGAGTGCTTAGTGTCTAAAGACGAGGATTTGGATTTTTATGATTAGAGACTTTGGGGCACATGTAGTATGTACTAGAGCAAAATTTGTTCTATCAGTTTCTACTGTAGTGATTCCTTTAGACATATGATGAAGAGAAAGACTATGTTAGATTTAACTGATAGACCACATCATTAGGGAACCAAGGGACTTTACTTTCAGAGCACATCAATCTCGCATAACATTCCATTAGGGACATTATTTTAACTGGCAATTTTATGAAAGTCATTATGCTCAAATGCATATATACTTTTATCAAAACATTGTGCTGAAAAAAAAAAAACATCCACTCAACTTAGTAACACCCTGGGTGGTGAATGTGATAGCATAAGACTAGAAAATGATTTGGGGTAGACAGTTTTATAAAAAAAAATCCAAATAATTTTGGATATGATAAAATTTTAGTTAATGCTATCAATTCCTTGGATAAAAACCACTTCATGTTAGAATATTTTCATATGTTAATTTGTGTTTGCTTGTTTTCCTATTGTTGATTATATATCATAAGTTATTAATTCTTCAATGTATTATCCCCACTCATTGTAATGAAAAGTAGAAACCGTAACTATGTAACATATAAATTAACAGAAGAAATCTCAACAATTCTGTTGGTATGCATGAGACCCCTTCTGTTTCATTTGGTTTAAATCCCCCCCTGCTTAACACTATTCTATTTACATAACCACTTCATTCTATTTATATAACCACTGTTAACAAGTACCTCCCTCCAGGGCATTGGTTCAATCCCCACTGTTTCATGATATGTTTTTGCTCCACCCCCCCTCCTTGTCACACCCTGATCCTCTCCTTGTCACACTCTGATTGTCACCAGTCACTTTTCTCTCCACCCTCTCTATGTCACACCCTGTTTCCACCCTACTTGGCAAGTATATATAAAGACAGCATTGTGAGTTTTAGAGTACTTTACCTTGAGTTTAGCTTAGCTCGTCTTAGATTGTGCTGCGTCCTGCATGAATAAAGAGATACTGCCTACAGCTCAACTATGAGTCCCTGGTCGTCTGTTACCTGCCCGTGAAGCCAGCCCGGTGAAAACAACCTAACCCGACGAAAACGACACAATTCCTCAACTTATAACCATCTTGCATATGCTTCATACAAGTTATACCAATGTGTGTTTTGTTGTTGTTTGTTTTGTTTAGTTTTCTTTAGATAACAAGGGATGTTAGATACCCTTATTTATTTATTTTTATTAATTTATTTATTTATAAAAGGAGACATTAACAAAACCACAGGATAAGAGTGGTATAACTCCACAAAATCCCCACCACCAGATCTCTGTATCCCATCCCCTCCTCTGATAGCTTTCCTATTCTTTATCCCTCTGGGAGTATGGACCCAAGGTCATTGTGGGATGCACTTAGTCACTTAGTCTCTCCCTAGGTTCCTCTCTTTCCAAGCACCACACATGTTTGCACTCACTGTTGGTTTGGAGTGTTCCTGTTGTTCTAAGCCTGTTTTGTTGTGGTCTCAGGTAGTCTCCTTTGGTCTTCCTAGTTGAGCCCGGAGAGGATAGGAGAGAAATACAGCTGCTGCTGCTCTGTAGCCCCACCTCCAGAATTATTTTACACAATCTTAGGCTTCCTAGGCATACTTCATACTTGTGTGTGTGTGTGTGTGTGTGTGTGTGTGTGTGTGTGTGTGTGTGTATGTGTGTGTGTGTGTGTATGTGTGTGTGTATTTAATATTCTATATATTATCATCTGATCAGGTTTCTTCAAGACACCTGTCTCTGGCTCTTATAGGAACTTAAATGAGACTTATGAGTACCCAAGTTCATAAAAGATAGTAGTCATATGTCTGAGTTGGAGGAATGAAAACATGGAACTTAACACCAATTTACATCTCACCAATCTCCAAATTCCTACTGTTACAGATTCTGGAAAAAAAAAAAAGTTCGATTGTTTAGTTCCTGTCATTAAAATATCTTCTTAGATTTGGATGATAAAACAATAAAATAAACATAAAAATTAAATACAATTGCATTAGCATGAATAGACTTTATACCACTAGTAAGAAACTTTCCTCTAACATGATTATAACAGCTATAATATAATTTAATTGTAGATGTAAGTCATGCAGTAATGGTAGTTTCCATCTAACTACTTTAACTTCAGAATCAAAATTTGATTGATTTAGTGTGTAATTGTAGAATTTGATTTAAATTTGCCAAGGCTGGCATCATCTTAATGATTTTTTTTCTGTTTCATGTTACAGACAATTCATTAGGATACCAGACTTGCATAAACAACAACTTAAATGTTTGAAAATACAATATGCATTTATAAAGTTCATCTCATTATATTCTATTTTCTTAAAATAAGGCATATTTACAATCAAAACACTATTGTAAACTGCATGAGGAAAACTTGGCAGAGGCATGTGCCTGCTCAATACTATTGTTACAGCTCCTGAAGCAGTACCTGGTAAAAAATAAATAATCCATACCTATTGTTCAGTGAGTACATGAGTGCATATTTTTATTTGGCAATAGCAGTCAATTACTGTTTATGGATAATAGTGGTGACCTGAGCTTTGAGTCTTTTGGTTTATGAACATCTCAGAAGATTACATAATGGTTATGCAAAAAAGACTTTAGTATCTCAGACTCCAGTGCCCCTGTTTAACCCTTAGTAATGCCATAAGCCAGAGATGAGCAGTGCTATGGTAAAGAAAATAATGAAATTAAAAGAAAGATGAACAAAACATAACATTCTTTTCAAAGTTGTTTGTTCTCTACATTCTGCTATTTCTTTTTTTATTTATTTATTTTATTAATGATTTAGTAATTATTAACAATTGTGATATAAGAAGGGTACAATTCCATACAATCCCACCACCACAGTTCTGTATTCCATCTTCCACATTTGGAAGCCTCCCTATTCTTTATCCCTCTGGGGATATGGTCCAAAATTCTTATGGGGTACAGAAGGTGGAAGGTCTGGCTTTTGTAATTGCTTCTTCACTGTACATGGGCATTCACAAGTCAATCCATACCCCCAGCCTGCCTCTATCTTTCTCTAGTGGAGTAGGGCTCTGGAGAGGTGGGGATCCAGGACTCTTTCATGAGGTCATCTGCCCAGGGAAGTCAGGTTGGAGTCATGGTAGCACCAGAGTGTTGGAGCTGGAGGGTTGACATTGCAGGCCTGGTGTCTCTGGACACAGTCTGAAGTGAAACAGTCGAAGTGTCACTGGTTGCATTGATTTGATTGAGATCAGCAGATGCAGGATCAAGTGGTATAGATCAGGAGAAACATGAATGAAAACAAGCAAAGCCCCTGAGTTTCCAGGACTGGGAGAAATGTGGACTTTACAGAAAATCAGGAAGGTTCTCTGCTATCTTAGTGTTTAAAAAGGCAATAGATAATTATCTTTATAACCAAGTTATTTGAGGACATGGTTTACTTTGAAAATGGCATGGCTATGATTTATTGTACCATACAAGACTTTACTATGATGTATATCATTCAGTGCTATTTACAAATAACTAATTATAACTTATATACCAACAGGACCAGTTACTTATGGTCTTCCTGTAAGGACACATTTCAAAAAACTTACACAATACACATATTTTTTCTTTGCTAAATCTTTCACATGGTCTGAGAGGTGGTGCAGTGGGGAAAGCATTCTGCTATTTCTATTGATTTGTTTTTCTACTTAGACTTTGCGTATTCATGATTTATTCACTCCTGGGAGAAAGGAGGGAGAGAGGAGGAAGAGAGAGAGAGAGAAACAAAGAGAGAGAGAAAGAGAGAGAGAGAGGAAGAGAGAGAGATATCTTAACTCTGGACCCCCCTCCCATACACACACAATGTCATGTCAACTCTTACGTGGTATCTAACGTGGAAACTGGCTTGTGGCAAGTCAAGCCTCAAGCCCTATCTGGTGATATAACTTTCAGCCCCAGTAAACATTATCTCTCAGCAGTTTCCAGCTGTCTTGTACAGATCATATGTTATCAGATATGGGTGTGTAGGAGGACTTTGGGGGGACTCAGAATTTATTTCATCGATGCAATTTTCAACAAGTTCATGACTGCTCTTAGAATATATCATGCTCCCAGAGGGATAGAGAATGTGAAAGCTATCAGGGGAGAGGGTGGGATATGGATATTGGGTGGTGGGAATTGTGTGGAGTTGTACCCCTCCTACCCTATGGTTTTGTTAATTTATCCTTTCTTAAATAAAAAAAAATAAAAATAAAAAAAGAATATATCTGAAGCAGGACTTGTAGTTTGCAAAGTTTCCCTCAGTGATTCAGAATTACACTTGCACTTAATAATAAGTTTCACATTGCCCTAAGTGCAAGATACTTAACAAGTTTCTCCTTGGATAGATTCTTTTCTATTAAGCAGTGACCTTCAAAGTCATGAGTATGGCCTAGCATGCCTAAAGTATTTTCTCATTTTGAATCACCCTTCGCTTTTGTTCAATAACAAGTATGTCTGTCTTGTGTATCATCAGATGTGATAAGGAGCTGGTAGGCAGTTGAATGGGGTCAGCTGGAATGAAACAAGCCAGCAGACAGAATGTTAACACACGGTGGATACAATTACCAATATCAGAAGAACCGTTTTAAGTATTCCATTTGTGTGTGCACTGATTTGCAGATGTTCTGGAAAACATCCCATGATTTCATTTTTAGCATCTGAATCAAGAGACCATTCTAATCATTTTAAAAGCTTTTCATTATATATTTAAAAAATTTCAAAGGAAGCTGGGTGTTATTAGCAGCTATTGACTATATAAATTTTGGAGAAAAATATTTTTTAATGTCTTCTACTGCAATTCTTATGGAAAACCTGCCATTGTTGTGCATTGTTTCTAGAAGAAGACTATAGATTTAAATCAATATCAGATGTAGCTCAAGCTCAATTAAAATGCAAATTAAAAACTAGGTTGGTTTATTGCGTTTTTCATCTAAAAACAGTCTTCCTGTTCAGAGCAATTGAACCTGACCAACATCACAGGAGGAGTTGTGCATTCCTGCCCTAATTTTGCCTTTTAGATTTGGATAGCTTACTATTTCACTCTGGGATTCACTTTTTTTCCTATTTTCAAATAAGGTTCATTTAAAAATGTATATGAAGCAATTAGTGCCTGACTATATTTCATTCTTAATCATGTTTACCAAACGTCCAATGATAGGATGGACGCATAATAGACAGTTACTGTGGAAATCTACAATTTGATTAAGTGTTTTTTGTCAAATATGATGTGTAAGTAAATTTCATTCACTTCTTCCCTCAATCCCGGATTTTGGACATTCTTTTACAAAGATCTTCTTGAGTAATTTAATCCATCATAGACATATATTGGTCAGATAATAAAATATACACCTTATTACATGTCTTCTCTTGTAGTTGATTTGATTTTTTCTTTCACATTCCTTCATTTAAAAAGTTTCGGTGAGGGGGTCGGGTGGTGGCGCAGTGGGTTAAGCGCACGTGGCGCAAAGCGCAAGGACCAGTGTAAGGATCCCGGTTCGAGCCCCCGGCTCCCCACCTGCAGTGGAGTCGCTTCATGGGCGGTGAAGCAGGTATTCAGGTGTCTACCTTTCTCTCCCCCTCTCTCTCTGTCTTCCCCTCCTCTCTCCATTTCTCTCTGTCCTATCCAACAACAAAGCAACATCAACAATGGCAATAATAACCGCAATGAGGATGCAACAACTAGGGCAACAAAAAGGGGGGAAAATGGCCTCCAGGAGCGGTGGATTCATGGTGCAGGCACCGAGCCCAGCAATAAGCCTGGAGGGAAAAAAAAAGTTTCGGTGATATTTAGTGCTTGTATTTTCCTCTTATTCTCAGTATTTCATATTTTCCTGGTAGGTTCACTATCAAGAATTGTAATTAGCTGATCAAGGACTTGACCTCTGCCAGACAGTCAGTCCAGTATTGAAATAGGATAGTATGTGAATGGTGCTATTACATAGGGCACATACTTTAAATCTACAAGATTGAAAGAAAAAAGAAACTTTAGTGTTATAATTCGTCTCACATGTATTTGTTCATATATGACTTTAAGCCATTATACAACAATAAAATAAGGTGATTTCCAAGTCATTTCTCATTTGGCAAACTATGAATCAAAAGCTAGTGAGAAATAGCAAACATGTTATGTTTTCTCTGTCTTTCTGGATTTACTTTATAACATTCAGGTATATGCTATTCATCATTTTGTCCATAATGATTCATTATTATGATCTTGGAAGCCTATTCCATTATTGGAATACAATCTGTCTTTATTTGAGCTTCTTTTTTGCTAAATATTTATACTGCTTTGATTTCATCTAATAATTCATTTGAGTATTATTTCTTTGCTTATTACCATCAGAGTGATTGCTGTGGCTCTAGGTCTGCATGATTACTCCTAGGTGACCCCTCCTTTAGGAGATGGGTAGAAACATAGATAAATTTAGAAGTAGAAATGAAGAGAGGGGCTGGATGTTGCCTCACCTGACTGAGTGTGCATTTTACAATGTATAAGAACCCCAGTTCGAGCCCTAGTTACCACCTGCAGGAGGAAAGTTTTTTCAAGTGGTGAATCAGAGTTGCAGGTGTCTCTCTCCCTTTCTATCATCCTCTTCCCTCTTGATTTCTGACTTTCTCTATTTAATAAGTAAATAAATATAATAATAAAAAAGGTAGAGAGGAGAGATGCTCATCACCACTCCAATCCTTGGAAAGCTTCCTCATGCAGACACTCCCAACTAATGACTGGGGACTCATGCCCAAATCTTTGAGCACAGTAAGGTGTCTCCTCTACTTCTAACACTTCCATTCTATTTATGTCTTATTTCTATAAGTAGTATATATAATTTTTTGGTTTGGTTCCTATCTTAAAATACGGAATTTTAGCAATGTTTAATTTATTTTCACTTCTTGAGAGCACCGGTTTCTTTAAATTTGTGTACTTACCATGTTTTTTTCATTTGTTCTGTCCTTTCCTATTCCATATTGAATTGTGCTTTATTTCATGCTGTTATCAGTTTACTTTTTTTCATTCGGTTCATGACTTTTCTTCTCTATTTCCATTATGAGAACAGTCTGTTAAAAATGTGGGGATTCCACCATTGTGTCCTGGAGCTCCCACTCCCCAGAACCCCGCTCCACTAAGGAAAGAGAGAGGGAGGCTGGGAGTAAGGATCTACCAGTCAACACCCATGTTCAGTGGGGAAGCAATTATAGAAGCCAGATCTTCCACCTTCTGCACCCCGTAATGACCTTGGGTCCATACTCCCAGAAGGTTAAAGAATAGGAAAGCTATCAAGGGAGGGGATGGGATACGGAGTTCTGGTGGTGGGAATTGTGTGGAGTTGTACCCATTTTATCCTATGTTTTTTTTAATTAATTTATTTTTTTAAGAAAGGAGACATTAACAAAATCACAGGATGGGGGGTACAACTCCACACAATTCCTGCCACCCAATCTCCATATCCCATCCCCTCCCCAATAGCTTTCCATTCTCTATCCCTCTGGGAGTATGGATCCAGGGTCGTTGTGGGTTGCAGAAGGTGGGAGGTCTGGCTTCTGTAATTGCTTCCCTGCTGAACATGGGCATTGACTGGTTGATCCATACTCCCATTCTTCCTCTCTCTTTCCTTAGGGATGGAGGGACAGAGAGTGATAGAGATAGACACCTGCATCCCTGCTTTACCATTCATGAAGCTTTCCCCCTGCAGGTGGGAGCTGGGGGCTGGAACCCCAGTCCTTTTTGCACTGTAACATGTACGCCTAACCAAGTGTGCCAAAACCCAGTCCCCAACCTCATTACTTATAATGGGTAATAAAGTACATAATAAAGCCACAGTGAGATCCAGTTTAGCCTTACTAGAATAGCAAGTATAAAAGAATGAGACATGAATAAGTATTGGTGAGTATGTGAAGATATTAGAATCTATATTCAGTTTAGCCGCATTAGAGAACAGTTTGGTCCTTTCTAGACACATAGTCATTGAGTTAGCATATGATACAGAAATTCCATTCCTATATACAGTGTGGAAATACATCTAAACTTTTAAACTAACGTTCCAGGATGAAACTTGGAGTGAATGAGATGTATTGCATCAAAGCCAAAAAAAAAAAAAATCAACTCTGTACTATGTAGAAATTGTGGGGACAGAATCAAGTACCCAGATGACTATGGAGAAACTTGGGTAATGGTACAAATGATGTGTAAACACCTACCAAAGGGAGATAAGAAACTGTACTCACTTTATCAGTATCTATCTTATAAACCATAAAATGAATTGAAAAAAGTAAAGTAAGAATTAAATACTGAGAAAGAAGGTAAACATTCAAACAAAATCTTGTACATGAGTGTTCAGAGCATCATTATTGAGAATAGAAAAAAAAATTGAAAATAGCCTAAATATCTGTCAACTTCTAAATATATAAGCAAAATATGGTATAGTCACATGATAATATATTATATCCCAATGATAAATAAAAGACTAATACATACATCAACTTTGAAACATGTATGCTGTGATTGTATGGTAGTAATACACACCAAGGCACATATGTTATGATTCCTTTATATGACATGGACAGATTTCAGAAATGAAATCTATAGAGACAAAGTATTTTTGTAGTACTCAAGGTTTGGGAGCCAGAGTCTTTGCTAGTGGTGTGAGGATATCTTTTCAGGTGCTGAAAATATTTTGAAAGTAGATAATGGTGGTGTTTGCATAATCCTTTAAATATACTTAAAACACTAAACTATACAATTTAGAAGGAGTACATTTTATAGTAGTGAAGATATAGTTTGTTATATTGCTTGATAGCCTTAAGTCTCATGATAGTCTTTGGACATCTTTCTTGGGGGACAAACCATCAAGGATGTGCCATTAGATCTCTCCATGGATATGGGCTAAGAAGGAATGTATAGTTTTCCACATAACCATTTGAAGAATCTCTTCAAGCTCTGTTCCTTCAGGAACATGGTCTTAAGTGCTTATTTCTGATTGTGGCTTTTTTTTTTCAGTTTCAGCTATAGTTATATAGTCTGAGGAGTTTCCCTTCTTTCTCTCCCACAGATAATCTACCCATATATTTAGTACATTGATCAACCTTTTTTTAATATTTTATTTTTTATTTATTTATGCCCTTTTGTTGCCCTTATTTTATTGTTGTAGTTATTATTGTTATTGTTGATGCTGGTGTTGTCAGATAGAACAGAGAGAAATGGAGAGGGGATGGGAAGACAGAGAGGGGGAGAGAAAGATAGACACATGCAGACCTGCTTCACCACCTGTGAAGCGACTCCCCTGCAGGTGGGGTGCTGGGGGTTCGAACCCAGATCCTTATGCTGGTCCTTGTGTTTGGCACCACCTGAGCTTAACCCACTGCACTACCACCCGACTCCCCATTGATGATTCTTAAACATTTAAAATGACAGGCATGTTGTTAAGTGAGACAAAGAAAAAGGAAGGGAGGGAGGGAGAGAAACCAGAGCACCAAGCATCAGTCAGTTCTGACAAATGGTGTTGCTGTATAATGGACTTACTACCTCTGTGATCTGGACCATTCGAACTCTGTGCTCTAACATGCTGAGCTTCTTCTTCTTCTAGCATTTGCCCTTCTTCCGTAGCCAGTCAACAGCGTCAGGTTGAGCCTGATGTAAAGTTTCGAGACCTCCTTTGAATCTGGAGAGGTGGCAGTCGTTGACTATGTGGGTCATAGTCTGTCTGGAGCCGCAGGGGCAGTTCGGGTCGTCTCTGGCTCCCCAGCGATGGAACATAGCGGCACACCGCACATGCTGAGCTATTTCCCCAGCACAACTCATCCAGATTGTCTGGGAAACTAATGAGGAATAGGAGTAAGAACAAGGAACTAGAATTTGGTTAATACAAAATAATTACTAAACAATAGTGTACACTTGTTAAAGGTTTTAATGGGCCAATATGATTGTTGTTAATAATGATTACAAATTAGTGTAATCGTTGCTAGTGAAGCTGAATAACTTCCTATATCTCTGATAACATTTTATAGTTCATTTTCACGAATTATTGTTGTGTGTCCTTTTCCTCATCCATCCATTTGAAACTTGGTCCTATTCTGATTGTGTTGGAACATTATGACAGGAAAGAATGTGAGGTTGAAACTTTTATGACTTGTGAATAGGGATCATTGAGGTTGTATCTTGATATTTAATTTTTATTTTTCTGTTTTCATTCTGGGTTTCATAAAAATAGTACAATAAATTAGCATGTGATACCAATGTGCTTCTGATTGTAGCTTGTGATTTTATCAGGTTCAGCTACTGTTACCTACAGTGTTCCCAGAGATAGTCTGTCCCACAGATAGCCTGCCTCTATATTTAGATCATTAAATGTTCTTACAAAGAAGACATGCATCTTTCTATGTTTTCCTTGGGTGGGGCTTCAATGTGTAAACAATCATCCACATTTTAAAAATGTTATTTATTTATTTATGTGAGACAAGTCAACTGTCAAATAAACTTTCAGAAGAGGGTAGTTTATACTAGCATAAAGACTATAGAGTTTATATTTCCCCTAGTCATGGAACCTTAGGGTGGGGCACACTTTCCTTCATGTTTCTCTCAATTCATGCCAAATAATATTTCATCCGCCGATCACAACCTAATCAATGCAACAAGTATCACTTAATCATGCTTCACTTCCAACTGTGTCCACAGGCTTCAGGTGTGGAATGACAATCCTTCAGCTTCATTACTCAGGTGAGACCTGCCGGGATAGCCTGAGGGTACTTCTTCCGAGCTAGTGCTCTCTGGGTCGGAGAGAACTCAACTGGAGCCGATCTAGGCTGCTGCGTGGGAGAGGGATCAGGAACTCGTGCCGCACTAACTTCGCAGGAGATACACTCTGGAACTCTCGGAGCCAGAAAGCAATTTCCAAGTGTCTTTAATCAGAAGAGCAGCTGTTTTTATACTCTCCAAGTAGGGTGGAAACAGGATGTGATATAGAGAGGGTGGAGAGAAAAGTGACTGGTGAAAATCAGAGTGTAACAAGGAGGGGGCGGAGCAGGCGAGAATCCTATCACTGAACTACCAATGCCCTGGAGGGAGTGCTTTATGTAAATGTAAAAGTGATTTATGTAAATAGACCAAAGCTTTGAATGGGATTAAATCTATCCCTATATAGGCATATGGTTAAGCTTAAGCCAGGGGGAGCTGGCATACTATCCAACAAGACCTTTCCTTTCATAGTATAATCTAATTCCATTCCAGGTGGTTCACTTCCTAACAAAGTCCCAAAACCTACATATACACAAGGTCCTGTGAGATAAAGCATGTGTTCACACATATCCATAAACTAGGGCAAAATATATACCTGAAAGCAAATGTACTCAATAGTCTGCAGTGAGTAACCCCAACACTTCATCTGCACTATTCCAGCCTTTAGGTCTATGACTGTTCAACAATTTGTTTGGCTTTGTTTGTTAACTCTCTTTTCAGCCACCAGGTTACAGATGCTAAGATGATGCCGACTAGACTTCCCTGGACAGACAACCACACCAATGTATCCTGGAGCTCCGCTTCCCCAGCGACCCACCCTACTAGGGAAAGAGAGAGGCAGGCCAGGAGTATGAATCGACCAGTCAATGCCTATGTTCAGGGGGGAAACAACTACAGAAGTCAGACATTCCACCTTCTGCATCCCACAATGACCTTGGGTCCATACTCCCAGAGGGATAAAGAATAGGAAAGCTACCAGGGGAGGGGGAGGGGATACTGAGATCTGGTGGTGGGAATTGTGTGGAATTGTACCCCTCTTATCCTATGGTTTTGTTAATGTCTCCTTTTTTAAATAAATAAATAATAATAATGATAATAAAAAGACCAGTGGGAGTCAGACAGTTGTGCAGCGGGTTAAGGGAACGTGGCACTAAGAGCAAGGGCCAGCTGAAGGATCCCTGTTCAAGCCCCTGGCTCCCCACCTGCAGGGGCGTCGCCTCACAAGAGGTGAAGCAGGTCTGTAGGTGTCTTTCTCTCCTCCTCTCTGTCTTTCCCTCCTCTCTCCATTTCTCTCTGTCCTATCCAACAATGATGACATCAATAATAACTACAACATTCAACAACAAGGGCAACAAAAATAAATAAATAAATAAATAAATAAATAAATAAATAAATAAAAAGACTGGTCAAAGCAAATAATTACACACACACACACACACACACACACACACACACACACACACATGTGATTGGATTTAGTGCTTATAATAGCCATAGTGAAACAATACTTTTTTTGAGGCTTCCTATAGTTGTTATGAACTCTTGATTTCAAATCTGATTATCAATCATCACACTTTTCCTCTCATTAAATCTCCATTTGAATACCTCCAAGGAGCCACCATAAATACACACTGTATGAAATTTCACTTTCATGTTGCCAAAGTTGGTATCAACACAAATTGTAAGCAAGAAATAGGACTTGAGCGACAACTGAGCTGTATTCTATTAATTTTTAAATTAATGTTTTCACTGGAGACATGTCAAGACTGGTTGGCTTTTTTAAAGAGCAAACTACAACAAATTTTACTTCACCAATGAGTATTTCTGCAGGAAACTATATAAAGTATTTTCTTTCTCTTTTGTCATTTTTGTCACTTGCTTTGTTTCTCAAAAGAGTGAATATTCTTTATTGTATCAACTGGAATTGTAATCATGTATAATGGCAATCTGTGATTTATACTTTGATTACAAGTCATTTTTATAAACATTATCCCTTTAAATAATAATAATGGTGATGTTAATAATAATAATACTTTTGATAATTGTTTAGTAGTTGCTGGGAATAAATTAAAGTTCATCTCATTCATTAATCTCAATCTTTTTTTTTTTTAGAAGCTCTCACTCTTCCAGTGATGGACTGAGCTTCTTCTTTTTTTAAAAAATTTTTTTTAAATATTTATTTTATTTATTTATTCCCTTTTGTTGCCCTTGTTGTTTTATTGTTGTAGTTATTATTGTTGTTGTTGTTGTTGGATAGGACAGAGAGAAATGGAGAGAGGAGGGGAAGACAGAGAGGAGGAGAGAAAGATAGACACCTGCAGACCTGCTTCACCGCCTGTGAAGCGACTCCCCTGCAGGTGGGGAGCCGGGGGTTCGAACCAGGATCCTTATGCCGGTCCTTGTGCTTTGCGCCACCTGCGCTTATTTCTCAATCTTTTAAACAAATTTCTTATGAACTTACATTTTTCTTTAAGATGGGGAATTTGAGGCTCAGAAATGATAACTCCAAGGTCAGAAAACCAGTGTGTCTCATAGCTAGCCTATTGATTCCGTAGTTTCTCTAATTAGGCCACGATGATCTACAGAGCATGGCCTAAATATCTTTACTCGAAAATTTATATTTTGTGTTAGTTTTTCTCCACTGCCTATATGCATCAACCCTTTTTACCAACACATCAAAACTCTTCCTCATGTTTCTACTTTAATAGTGATTTCAAATTCTGGAATTTCTATGTTACATTAGCCAAATCCAAATAAATTACTGATATGTGCCCTTGGACCTTTGCTTGTATTTACATTTTTATTCTGTTCATTATTGTTACAACAATTGCTTGCTTAGAGGTTCAGCTCCCTTACAAGTTGTCACCTTCTAAGTATAGGAATGCTCATACAGGGAAACCTCAGAGCCAGGTCAGGACTTGAATAGAAATGTTCCTTGAGATCATCTTTTCAATTCTCCCCACTTCTTGGGCTAGGGAGACAGAAAAATGATTACGCAGATGACTTCTATGCTTGAAGCTCTGATCTCCCAGGCTCAGTTCTCAGCCCCCTCATAAACCAGACCTGAGCAAAGCTCTGGTTAGATATTCAGGGGGCCAGGAAGTATTTCACCAGGTTAAGTGCATATATCACCATGCACAAGGACCCAGGTTCGAGCCCCCTTATCCCCACCTTCAGTGACAACACTTCATGAGCAGTGAAGCAGATCTGCATATGTCCATCTTTCTCTTCCATTCTTTATCTCCCTTTCCATCTCAAATTCTCTCTGTCCTGTCAAAAAAAAAAATGTCCATTGAGACCAAGCAATAACCCTGGTAGCATAAACAAACAAATGAATAAATCCACAGCTTGACAGGATCTGAGTGGGAGACAATTAAGTTCCAATGTGAGAGGAATTTGATATTAGAGAGTGATTTTATTTAAGAGTGATATTTAGAGTTGCTTTCTTGAAAAGAAACCATGCAAAGGATTTTGTAGATTATTGAATTCCTATGGCCTGTGGCCAATAGATTATTTGAATTTGTAGGTTCAACAAATTTTTTATAAGCTGTCTTCCACTATTAATATATTTATCATACAAAGCTAATAGTTCCATTAGTCATAATAAGATATGATTTATCTATGTGGCCTTTTCCAGACAACTGAATGAAACAACTTTCAAGCAACATATAGTGGTCTGGGAGGTGGCACAATGATAAAGTTTTGGGCTCTCAAGCATGAGGTCCAGAGTTTGATCCCTGACAGCACATGTACCAGAGTGATGTCTGGTTCTTTCTCTCAACTCCTGTCTTTCACATAAATAAATAAAATATTTTTAAAAAAGCAACATTTGACAAGTAATTTTACAAGTGAATTGTCTTTGTGTCAGTATGACATTGACCATCATTCCCACAGATGTTACCAGTTCTAGTCAAAAATGATATTTCCTTTGTAGAGAGTGGTTTAAGAGATAATATTCTAGATATAGCATACTGATATCTCAATTGCTTCATACAGTTCATTATTAAAACACTCTGAAGACAAACTGTGAGTTTCATTAAATTGCCTGGAAAGTCATAAGAAAGCTCTGATTAGATTTAATGTAAATTAAACTTCATAATGAACATGATATTCAGTTATTCATTTTCTTATTCTTATCTTTGTGTTTTGAAGAAATACACAAGGAAAAAATTGGAAATGGAGACAATAACCCTAGAAATATGTGATTTGTATAAGATATTGTACCATTTGTAGACTAAATCCCTTGTGAAAAGTATTTCTTTCTGTTGTTTTTTTTTTCCTTTTTCCCACCAGGATTACTGATGCCTTCCACTGTTCTCACTGGCCATATTTTTGTGTCTGTTTGTTTTGTTTTCTATTTTTGTTTGATAGGACAGAGAGAAACTGATAGGGAAGGGGGAGATGTAGAGGGAGAGAGAAGGAGCTACAACTGCAGACCTGTTTTACCACTTGTGAAGTGTCCCCCTGCAGGTGGGGTGGGGAAGACAAGTCTGATCCTTGTTCATGGTAATATGTGCACTATGCTGTATGTGTCACTGCCCCGAGAGAAATATTTCTTTCTTTATTTCTTTATTGTTTTATTTGCAAAACGGAAACACTGACAAAACCATAGGATAAGAGGGTTACAACTCCACACAATTCCCACCACCAGAATTCCATATCCCATCCCATCCCTTGATAGCTTTCCTATTCTTTATCCCTCTGGGAGTATGAACCCAAGTTCATTGGGAGATGCAGAAGGTGGAAGGTCGGGCTTCTGTAATTGCTTCCCCACTGAACATGGGCATTGAAAAGTCTATCCATACTCCCATCCTGCCTCTCTCTTTCCCTAGTGGGATAGGTCTCTGGGGAAGCAGGGCTCCGGGACACATTGGTGGAGTGATCTACTCAGGGAAGTCCAGTTGGCATCATACTAACATCTGGAACCTGGTGGCTGAAAAAAGAGTTAACACATAGAGCCAAGCAAATTGTTGACTAATCATGAACATAAAGACTGTAATAGTGCAGATGAAGAGTTGGGGGGAATCTTTGTTCTGTAGATAACTAGTAGGCATAGTTTAGTTATATTCCTAAGGGCCTGTGGCCATAATAGTTTTGTTGTTGTTGTTGTTGTTTGTATTTTCCCTCTGAGCCTGAAATCTGATATGCCTGTGGATCCAAGTTATTGTCTGGGGAGATGAGGTCATGGCTGGAAAAAGGACCAGAAACCTGGATCAGGGAAGAGAGTAGCTCCCAAATATGGGAAAGGTGTATAAATATTGTTGACTGTAAACCCCATCAATTTGATATGATCTTAGGCCCATATTCAGCTAAGGAGCCTATGTGACCTCTACATCCCTGTAGATCTGAGCTCACATTTTGTGGTCATGAGTAGGAACATTACAAACTGCTCCAATTACAGTTCTCTTTTACTCTTCTTTCTGCCTTCTTCCCCAGAGTCCTTTGCTTTGATGGAATACACTATATGCACTCCACAGTTCACTTTGTGTTCTCTTCCCCTGCCCCTACTTACTCCATCACACTTATAAGTCCATTTGTGGCTTATGTCACTTACCATGATTTTTCCCTTTTAAAGCATTTTTTACTTCAATGACTTCAATTTTAGTTCATTTTTTTGTATGTTGGTCTTCAGAAATTTTACTGTAGAATATTTAGGAGTGACTTTATTCATTTTGTACATACTTCAGTTCGGGCTCTCAAATTTATAGGTTAATGTCTAGAAAATTTCAGGACATTCTCAAAAGTTTCTTCTTCTTCGCCTCCAGAATTATCACTGGGGCCATATGGCAGCACTACTAATCCACTGCTCATGGAGGCTATTTTTCCCATTTTGTTGCCCTTGTGTTTGTTATTGTTATAGCTGTTGTTGTTAGATAGTGTTGGTATGCATGAGACCCCTTCTGTTTCATTTGGTTTAAATCCCCCCTGCTTAACACTATTCTATTTACATAACCACTTCATTCTATTTACATAACCACTGTTAACAAGTTCCACCCTCCCTCCAGGGCAGTTGTGGTTCAGTAATAGGATTCTCGCCTAATCTGCCCCCTCTTTGTAACACTCTGATTTTCACCAGTCACTTTTCTCTCCACCCTCTCTATGTCACATCCTGTTTCCACCTTACTTGGCAAGTATATATAAAGACAGCATTGTGAGTTTTACAGTACTGTACTTTGAGTTTAACTTAGCTCGTCTGTCTTAGATTGTGCTGTGTCCTGCATGAATAAAGAGATACTGCCTACAGCTCAACCATGAGTCCCTGGTCATCTGTTACCTGCCCGTGAAGCCAGCCCGGCGAAACAACATAACCTGTCAAAAACAACATATGGTGCCCTAACAGGGACTGAAATAAGCCCTGAAACATGGACCGGCATCAATGTGGGACCCTACCCACCCATCGTCCAGATAAGTAAACTTGGCTACCCATCCACCATGGGTTGCCTTTCTACTTATGTAGAGGTTTGCCAAAGCCTCTACTGTTTCATCATGAGACAGTTTCTCTGTCTTTGGAACATTTTACTCTGGGCCACACTTTGGTTCCCTCACCGGGAACTTTGGTTTCTTATGACCGGGATCATAGAGCTTGGGAGATGTACGGAGATTTCTCCTTGGACTTTCTGTATTCCCTCTCCCATGTTTCCTGAGAAAAAGGACTACATTTTGCTCCAGGCCACAGTTTGGTTCTTTATGACTGTGATCGTAGACCTTGGGATATGCATGGGGATTTCCCCTGGAACTTTCTGGACTTCTTCTCGAATGTTTCCCATGGAGAAGGACTACTCTAATTTGAAGAACATTCTCGAGTACCCTGGCAGTTCCCAAGTATGGAGACACGTGGTTAGTTCTACTCTCCTGATTGGATTCTTTCTTCAATGGGAAGACGCTTTTAAAAATGGGTGCCTGAAGCAATCCAGCAGGAACAGTCCGAAGCACCCTAAATGGAATTTTGAGGAGCTTTTTGAACTAGGACGCCCTCCGGGGACTCTTAATCCTACATGGTGAGATCTTGATAATCTGGTTCAAGTTGCGTTTCATAAGAGAATGATTTGAATGACTGAATTTTTGTTTGACATTGACTTAAAAAAAATGCTGGATGCAGCCATGATTTCTAGAGACATCCAGAAACAATCCAAAAAGTTGTTTTTTCCCTCCTTTGATTTCTCTTTTACGTCTTGACATGAATCTGAAACGTTTAATCCTGAAAACTGTATGAGTTATGGGTGGGGCAGATAGTGCAATGATTATGTTAATTATTCTCATGCCTGAGGCTTTTAACCGTGGTTCTTCTGTTTACCTTTCCACATTTTATTGAGTTTAAACTGTTTAAACAACCTTAAAATCATACTAGAAAGGACTTCCAATTATAATGGAGTTATCAATTATAGTAAACTTCTAATCTGCTACAAATTTTGTTTGACAAGTAAGTGAATTTCAGCTGTCAAAGTCTTCACATGAAAAAGCATCTACTCAAATGGAATTCCTGGAAATCCATTTGGATTCTGTTCTCTTACATCGCCCACAAGATGGAATGACTACAACACACCCCCGGAAACCAATGATGAGACCTGGCACGACCTGAAGAAACAGATTCACAGACTCCAAAGCTCACTCTCTACAGAAAAGCAGAATTCTGGTGGCCGACATTCCCCATCAAGACAGACGTACAGCGTTTCATCCCTTGGCATTTTCTTCTGTGGTCAGCTACTTTGGACTGACACCTCCATCGGATTTACTGGTACACGCTGCTGTGTTTCTCAAAGACTAACTTCAGCCAATTGCCTTGAGACTTTATAGACCATGTCCCCTCGCCTGCAGGCTCTGTCCCAGAGGCAGAAAACTCCCCCTCCTTATTAGGTTATTCCCACAGAGGCATGAAGTGTCCCAAGAGGCAAGAGATTGCCACAGAGGCAGGAAACACCCTTTGAGGCACGAGATGCCCCCAGAGGCATGAAGTGTTCCCAGAGGCAAGAAATGTCCTTTCGCCTGCTAGGCCTTGCCCTTTGAGGCAAGAAAAGCTCCCCTTGACATCACACTGGTTATTGCTGCTCGCCTATTTTGTTTTCCATGTCTTATGCCAGTTCTTTTGAAAACGCCTGTACGATATACGTTTCTGATCACCCCACAATGGCCATTAGTTAAAAAGAAAGGGGGAATTGTTGGTATGCATGAGACCCCTTCTGTTTCATTTGGTTTAAATCCCCCCTGCTTAACACTATTCTATTTACATAACCACTTAATTCTATTTACATAACCACTGTTAACAAGTTCCACCCTCCCTCCAGGGCAGTTGTGGTTCAGTGATAGGATTCTCGCCTAATCTGCCCCCTCTTTGTCACACTCTGATTTTCACCAGTCACTTTTCTCTCCACCCTCTCTATGTCACATCCTGTTTCCACCTTACTTGGCAAGTATATATAAAGACAGCATTGTGAGTTTTACAGTACTGTACTTTGAGTTTAACTTAGCTCGTCTTAGATTGTGCTGTGTCCTGCATGAATAAAGAGATACTGCCTACAGCTCAACCATGAGTCCCTGGTCATCTGTTACTTGCCCGTGAAGCCAGCCTGGCGAAAACAACATAACCTGTCGAAAACAACAAGATAGGACAGAGAGAAATCGAGAGAGGTAGGGAAGACAGAGAGGAGGAGAGAAAGAAAGAGACCTGAAGACTGCTTCACCGCTTGTGAAGTGACCCCCCTGCAGGTGGGGGGCGGGGCTCGAACCGGGATCCATATACCAGTCCTTGGGCTTTCCCCCGTGTGCGCTTAACCCACTGCGCTAACGCCCAGCCCCCTCTTGTTCATATTTTATCTCTTCATTGGAAACCTCATTTCTGTGTACTTCCAATTTATTTGCTGGGGCCCTTATGTATTTTATAAACATCTCTTCATCTTATATCTTCTTTTTTTTTCTGTGTATATGTGGGTTTAGCAATTTCTGGTGATTCTTCTTCCACTTTATTTGCCTATTGTCTTAAAGTCTGCCTAATCTATTTGACTCACTTGTTAATTTTATTTAAATATTTCCTTAATTTAAATGCTAGATCTTGTGTTGCATTTACTATTTATTTTAAAACTATGAGGTATTTTCATTATCTAGTTGCTCAATGGAACTGTCTCTGTTATCTGCTGCCTGTCATGTCTCTTATATATATATGGCTGTTGTCAACTTGGTAACTTAGTTTTCTTTCTTTTTTTTAATAAGTATATTTTATTTTCTTATTTATTTATTCCCTTTTGTAGCCCTTGTTTTATTGTTCTATTTTTATTGATGCCGTTGTTGTTGGATAGGACAGAGAGAAATGGGGAGAGTAGGGGAAGACAGAGGGGGATAGAAAGATAGACACCTGCAGACCTGCTTCACCACTTGTGAAGCAACTTCCCTTGCATGGGGGGAGCTGGGGCTCAAACCCAGATCCTTCAACCAGTCCTTGCCCTTGCACCACGTGCCCTTAACCCGCTGCGCTACTGCCAGACTCCCGGTGACTTAGTTTTCTATGAAGAATTGTAGACATATTTTGAAGCCAAATCTTAGGTTATCTCTAGAAGAGATAAATCATGTTTGTTTAAGTCCGGTGTGGCTAGCAGGCCCTATATAGCTCTTGAAATCATTTGTTCTATCCCTGTCAAAGCAACTGCAGGTGGGACTCAAATACAATGACTTTGGAAGCTTTAATTTATAGCCATAGCTAATGTTTAAATTGATTAAGTTTCTATGGCCCACAAGTGACGTTATAAGTATCCAAATGGTCCTTTTCAGAAAAAGGTTCACCACCTTTGTTTAAGATAAGCAGGACTACAAGAGGTAGTGATGATTGGAAACTGGAATTTAGCTACCCCACTTTCTGTCTCTCATATAAATATATGTATATGAACATGTATATGCACTTATTAAATATGTGTATTGAAAAGGTTCCATATATTATATCTTACACATTTCATATATATAATATGGTGATTTTAGTTGTTAGAGGAAAGTTAGTTCCACATCATATTCTCAGCAGCTGGATTTTTTAACCAATTACTCTGTTTTAACTAAATTTTATTGTTTACAAAACGAAATTCCTTAGATCCCTTAGCATTTATCATTTTAGAATGTTTTTCTTAATCTCATGTGATCAGTTTTTCTCATGAAATTTGAGATCTTTTTGTAAAATGTAAAATTAATTCATTGCTCCTTTTAACCATATTTTTAAGACAACTGCATTATTTATTTACTTATCTTTAATTTGTTAGGACTGAGAGAAATGTCGAGGGGAAGAGGACATAGGGAATGAGAGAGAGAGACACCCACTGGATTGCTTCCCCACTCAGGAATTTTCTCCCTGAAGGTGGCAATGAAGATCTCGAATCTAAGTCCTTATGGGTTGTAATATATACTCAACCAGGTGTACAAGAACTTAGCACCAATTACATTGCTTTTCTCGATCATTTTAAGGAAATATGACATTGTTTTTACTAAGACATCATAAGGTTGTGATTTCAAATAGTGATACTTTTGTCTCTTCTTTTTCATTATATGTCAATGATTTTCTCTTGTTCATGATATTCTATGTACATATATGTGTAAGTTTTATTTTCTGCTTGAAACTAATAGATGGGGAGTTTTTAGAAGAACGTATTATGCTTGCCTTTTTCAGTTCCTTTTTTGTAGTTTTCAAATCAAGAACTAATGCTGAAATTTATTCTGCCCTTCTGTCTTTTTTAATTTTCTTTCAAGTAATGTTTATTTTATATCTTCTAGGTGCCAGACAGTCCTGCATTGTAGGTATCACAATGAATAAAAGAGGGACAATTTCCAAACTCTAATGAAGCTAATTGCCTACATTTTTCAGAGTCCTAGGGGGAAAAATCACAATCAGAAGGGATAATTCAAGAGATTATGGTGAACAAAAGTACAGAAATATAACCAGATTTAATGAAAAAAAGGACAGTTTAAAAGATACCTCTGTGAACAATATTGTAAAGGTACACTGATCCCATTCCTAAGGATCAAATGGAGGCAATGATTTTGGTAACAACAGGAAAAAAATGTTGTTTTTGTTTGTTTGTTTTTCCTTGGAGAAGTTTGAACACTGAAGCTGCTAAGGAGAGGCAGACGAACTAGAACACCTATAGCCCAGAGGTGGAGAATCAGATAACTACTTTGAACTCTATTCTTTCACCATGAGCTATCTTGCCACTATCTCATTTTGACTGGATCTACATAGCATCCACAAAAGTCAAGACATTCCAGTCACACTAGTTTTTTAGAGTGCAGAATTAAGGGCAGGGGAGATAGTGTAATGGTTATGCAAAAGCTTTCATGCCTAAGGCTCTGAGGTCTCAGATTCAATTGCTGGCACCACTATAAGCCAGAGCTGAACAGTGCTTTGGAGATATAATTAATAATGCAGAATAAGATAGCAAGTTTTGAGTGTCAATCTAAAGTCTCAGGTCCCCCACCTGCAGGGGGAAACACCTCATGGGTGGTGAAGCAGGGCTACAGGTGTCTCTCTGTCTGTTTCCCTATCTCCCTCTCCCTTCTCAACTTCTCTCTGCCTCTAACCAATAATAAATAAATAAAAGATTTAAAAAAGAAAGAACAAAAGTATTACAATAAGAATAAAAATAACTCGTGACAAGTGATATACAAGACAGTTGTCAAAGGGTACAATTTCTTATAATTCTGTAAGTGTCTGCATACCAATCCCATCACCAACTTAAATCCTCCACCACCATGGCACACTGGGTTCCCAAAGCCAATTTCATGGTCCTTGTCTTTGCTGTAACAGACCATGCCTAGCCTAATTTTCATCCATTCTGTGTTTTGCCTTTCCTTCCTTGTTTCTTTAGTTCTACCTATAAATGATATTATCTGGTATTTATCCTTCTCCTAACTTGTCACACTTAACATAATTCATTCAAGATTCATCCAGGATGAGGCAAAGAAGATACTTACATCTTTTTTCTTTTATAGCTGGATAGCATGTCTGTGATGTTCTATTTCATTATTATGACTATTAATTTTAAGTTTTTATTATACTACTGGGAGGCTAATGGATTACAGTATACTTGTTGACTCATGGATATACCTTCTCCATTACCAATCATAGGAGTCTTCAAAAGACTCTCATCCCCAACTTAGGTCCATTTCCACTATCATACACACAACCGAGTACCCTCCTTACCCACTCCCTTCCCTGCCTTCCCCAGAGTCCTTTATTCTTTCCAATACACTATACCCAGTTTAGTTTAAGTTTGTGTTTTCCCTTTCTCTTTCTATCCATGCTTCTTTATTTTGTATTTATTACTGGGTAGATACAGAGAGAAATTGAGAGAGGAAGGAGAGGTAGAGAGGGAGAGAGACAGAGAGACCCTTGCAGAACTCTTCACCACTCATGAAGCTCCCCACACCCCCGAAAGTGGAGACCAAGGACATCAACCTGTATTCTTATGCATTATCATGTGTGTGCTTAAATAGGTGTGTCATCACCTGCCCACTCTATCTTTGTTTATTAAGTTTCATCTGTAAGATCAATCAATATTTCCCTGTATCTTTTGGCTTATTGACTTAACATTATCCCTTCAAGTTCCATCCAAAATGAGGCAAAAGAGATGACTTTGTAATTTTTAACAGCTGAGTCATACCCCATTCTGTATATATACCACAGCTGTCTTAGCCATTCATTTGTCCTTGGGAATATGGGTTGCTTCCAATTTGGAGTAATTAAAAATTGTGCTGTTATGAGCGTAAGTGTCCAGTGATGTCTTTGTATGTTTTTTTTGCTTTGCATAAATCCCCAGAATGAAAATTGCTGGAACATAGGGTAGATACATCTCTATGCTAAGGAATTCTAGACTGCTTTGCACAAGGGCTGGACCAATTTATATTTCCATTAGCCATGTAGAAATGTTATTTTTCCCCACATCCTCCCCAACACTTGTTTCTGTGTTTTCTAATGAATGACATTCTTACAAGTATGATGTGGTATCTTGTATTTATTTGTGCTTCTCTGATATTCAATTATTTTGGGCATTTTTTCATGTCTGTTGGATATCTGGATATCTTCTGTGGTGAAGATCTTATTCATGTTCTCTTCCTATTTTAAATATTTCTGTTGTTGCTTTTATTGAGTTTGGTGAGTTTTTTATATATTTTGGTTATTTGCACTTTATCTGTTGTATGGTAAGTAAAAATCTTATACTCAGTAGGGTATCTCACTGTTTTGGTGATTATTTGTTGTTGGGCATTACACCCTGCTCCATCATTGATGGTCTATTTGCAAAATCATTGTTTTTCCTGAGACCCACCCTGCCTGTGGGATATTGGTTTATCCCATTGGTTAGAACCTTCACAACAGCTGCTATGGAAGCTTTTTATGTTCAAGCTCTTCTTTTCTCCACCCCCTCTCCTAGCCATTTCCTTTTCCCACTTGCCATTTCTGGTTAAAGAGATATATAAAAAGTGTTGTCTCTGATCAATAAGGCACTGCATTACATTCCCGCTCAGCCACGAGTTCCTGGTCTCTTCCCTCTCCGGCAAAGCTAGCCTGGCATCTTGGCGCAACAACATGGGGCCTAACCCGCCCATCCCCCAGATAAATATACGCTGCTTGGCTCTCTGCAGCCTCGTGTTTTACAAAGGCACTGTGATTCCTTTTTCCCTCTTATTTTTCTGAGACCCCTCCACCATGGGCTACCTTCCTCCTTATGAAGAGGTTTCCCAAACTTTCTACTCTTTTTTCTCTGTCTCTGGAACATTTTGCTCTGGGCCACGCCTTGGTTCCTCATGACTGTGATCATAGAGCTTGAGAGATGCGCAGAGATTTCCCCTAGGATTTCTGGACTCCCTCTCCCATGTCTCCCACAGAGACGGGTGACTCTAACTTACAGAGCCTTTCCAGAACCTTGGCAGTCCCCAAGAATGGAGACATGTGGTTAGTTCTACCCTGCTGATTTGATTCTTTCTTCTATGGGAAGACATTTTGGAAATGGGTGCCTGCAGCAATCCCACAGAAACAGTGAGAACCAGCCTAACTGGGATTTTGAGGCTCTTTTAAAGTAGGATGCCATCCAGGGACTCATAATGCGACATAGTGGGATCTAAATAATCTGGTTTAAAGTGCCTACAAAAGCAAACAAACAAAAAAACCTCCCTACTGCTTCTCTCTCCCCCCAGATCTCTCTGAATATCTTAAGTTTGTTGTCTGCTCTCAGTTGTGTTTTGTAAGAGAGTGATATGAATGACTGAATTTTTGTACGACCCATTTTTCTCTGAGTCCCCTGCAACTTAATTGACTTTATAAAAAAAAAATGCTGGATGCAGCCATGATTTCAGAAGACGTCCAGAAACAATCCTAATTTTTTTTCTCTTTTAATTTTTTTTACGTCTTGGTATAAATGTGAAACATTTAATCTTGAAAAATTTATGAGTATGAGTGGGGGAGATAGCATAATGGTTATGCAAAGAAACTCTTATGCCTGAGGCTCCAAAGTCCCAGATTTAATCCCCTGCACCACCATAAGCCAGAGACGAGCAGTGCTATGGTAAAAAAAAAAAAAAAAAAAAAAAAAAAACATTGTCACTAACATGTGTTAACTAAGTAACCTGAGTTTGTTTTAAGTCTAAGGTGAAAATTATTTAAAAATCAATATATTTTAATTAAATCTGGTCTGAAGATCCTGTGCACACCTAGGGTATGTCTCTATCTTAAATGGTTGTAACAAAAGGTAGAGGTAGAAAAGATGCTATTGATATGTAAAGCTCTCAAATACCTTCTCAATTAAAGAGGTAGAACCAGCCCAGGTGAGAGATAGATCACACAATGGTTATGATAATGATTCTCATGCCTGAGGCGTCTAACAATGATTCTTCTGTTTACCTTTCCACATTTTATTGAGCTCAAGCTGTTTAAAGAACCTGAAAATCATACTAGAAAAGACTTCCAAAATTATAAAGATACTTAAACCAATGATAGTCATCGAGTTATAACTTATAGTAAACTTCTAATTTGTTACAAGTTTTTCTTCACAAGTAAGTGATTGCAGCTATGTCAAACCTTCACATGAAGAAGCATCTGCTCATACGGAATCCCTGGAAATCCATTTGGAACCCTGTCTTCTGACATCGCCCCACTGAAACCAATGATGTGATCTGACATGATCTAAAGCACCTGATTCACAGACTCCAAGGACATTCTCAAGACTCCTACTGCCTTTCTCTCACCCATCACTGTCTGCCCTTCTTGCTTCTGCTTCACCTGTCACCTTTTGGTGCTTCCAGCTCACCTTCTACAGAAAAGTGGAATTCCGGTGGTTGACCTCCCCCATCAAGATAGACATGCAGAGCTTCATCCCCTGGCATTTCTTCCCCTGGTCATCAGCATTGGACTGCTTCTATCAGACTTACTGGTACATTCTTGGCAGGCTATGTCCCCCGCCTGCAGGCTCTGTCCCCAGAGACAGGAAATGTGCCCCCCTTTTGCTTGCTAGGCCCTGCCCCCAGAGGCAAGAAATGCTCTTTGAGGCAGGAAGCATCTTGTGAGGCAAGAAATACCCCTTTTCACCCACCAGGCCTCTTCTTGACATCACACTGGCTCTTGCTGCTCTCCTACTTATCCCACCCTGTCTTGTGCCAATTCTTTTAAAAATGCCTGCATGATATAGGTTTCTGTTCACCACTACACTGATATTCCTCTGACAGAAATGGAGTCTTTTACAGACATTCACCCATTTAAATATGGCCATTTAGAAAGAGGGAGATGTTGGGAAATTGTGAAGATGCAGTTGAGCTTGGCAGGGCTTGAACCTGAGGGGTGTGTCCAATCCTGTTAGTCTCTCTCTCTACTGAGAGGTTGAGCAAGGAGGGACGGTAGTACCCCAAAGGTGTGCCTCCTCCTATCAGACTCCCTGCCTCACAAAGTTCCCCGCATTCCTGATGTTATGGCCATTAGATAAAAATAAAGGGGAAGATATTGGGCATTATGCCCTGCTCCATCATTGATACTATGGTCTATTTACATAATCAGTTTTGCCTGAGACCCATCCTGCCTGCAAGTTATTGGTTTATCCCACTGGTTAGAACCTTCGTAACAGTTGCTATGGAAGCTTTCTATGTTCAAGCTCTTTTCTTTTCTCCACCCCCTCTCCTAGCCATTTCCTTTTCCCATTTGCCACTTCCGGTTAAAGAGATATATAAAAAGTGTTGTCTCTGATCAGTAAAGGCATTGCATTGCGTTCCCGCTCAGCCACAAGTTTCTGGTCTTTTCCCTCTCCAGCGAAGCTAGCCTGGCAATTTGTTTTTCTTTGCAGAACATTTTCAGTATGATATAAATTCTTGCTAATTCATTCCAGAGAGGGTTTTTAATGCCAATTTTGTGTCATTTAACCTTAAAACATTTTATTAGAAATAAACACAAGATAAAAAATTTATAATTATTTTTCCCTAATGATCTACAATATTAATAAATTAAGATTATTTTAATTCCTTAATATCCCATAATACCATATATTTCTCTAATCATCCCAAGTGTATCTTTTCATGATCTACTTGTTTTGATAAAAAAAACCAAGAAATACTTAGATATACTTTTATTGCTATTGCTTTAAGTATCATAATTTGTAATTAGTCTCCACATTGATAAACTTATGTCATGTGTTGATTAAAGTGAGAAAATGATAGGTCATTTCCCTACATGGGACCCACACTATGAATGTGGCAGATTGCTTCTTCTTGGTCTCATTTAATAAGTTATTTTATGCCTATTGATTCCAATAGAGTTGTTAGGATCTTAACTATATTTTGGTTTAATTTTTGCAAAAATATTTAGGCAATAGTATTGTTTACTTCCAACTGCATCATGTCTGTTGCTACATAACATCTGATAGTTTTACTTTTAGTAATGCAAACTATCACTATCAATGCAAATTAATTGGTGTTTATTTCTTTTATCAAGTTTCTTAACATCTTGTCTAAAACTTTTGACAGTCACAACAACATAGAAACTACAAATCAATATATCTGCTGAATGTAGATGCTAGAACATTGAACAAAATTCTAATCAAACAGATGCAACATTGTATTAAAAGATTACACATGACAACCAAGTGGAATTTATATCAGGGATGAAAGTCTGGTTCAATATACATAAATCAATAAATGTGATCCATCCCATCAATAAAAGAAAAAGTAAGAACCACATGATGTTCTCAGTAGATGTAGAGAAAACCTTTGAAAAATCTAGCATCCTATGGTCTGGGAGGTGGTGCAGTAGATAAAGCATCAGACTCTCAGGCATGAGGTTCCTGAGTTCAATCCCTTGCAGTTCATGTACCAGAGTGATGTATGGCTCTTTCTCTCTCCTTCTATGTTTCTCATAAATAAATAAATAAAATATTTAAAAATATCTAACATCCTTTAATTATTAAATTCTACAAAACAATGAGAATAGATGGAAAATTTTTTAACCTAGTGAAATACATATACAGTAAGTCTACAGTCAACATCATATTCACTGCTGAGATACTAAAAACATTCCTACTTAGATAAGGCATTAGACAGGGCTGCCCACTATTACCATAACCATTCAATAGAGTGTTGAAAGTTCTTTCCATAGTGATTAAGCAAGGAGAATAAATTATAGCAATTCAGATTAAAGGGGAAAAAGTTTAATTGTCACTATTTGCAGATAATATGCTAGTATACATAGGAAAACCTAAAGAATACAGCAGAAAACTACTGGAATTTACCAAGCAATATACTAAGGTGTCTATCTACAAAATTAATATACAAACAGTGACATTCTTTTATGCAAACACTAAGTTGGAAGAAATCCAAAATCAGTTTCATTCACTATATCAGCAAGAATAATGAAATATCTAGGAATAAACATAACAAAATAAGTGGTAGACTTGTTTAGTGAAAATTATGAGTCACTATTCAAAGGAACAAAAAAGATAAAAGAGTGGAAAGGTAGTTCATGTGCATTGATTAGAAAAATTGGGAATCAGGCAGTAGCACAGCGGGTTAAGTGCAGGTGGCTCAAAGTGCAAGGACTGGCTTAAGGATCCCGGTTTGAGTCCCCAGATCCCCAACTGCAGGGGAGTCACTTAACAGGTGGTGAAGCAGATCTGCAGGTGTCTATCTTTCTCTCTCTCTATCTCCCCATACTCTCTCTATTTTGCTCTGCCCTATCCAACAATGACGACATCAATAACAACAATAAAACAACAAGGGCGGGAGTTCCAGGAAGATGGCGGACTGAGAAGCTGCTAGCAGTGTGTGCTCTGATCACATCTTCTGGAAACAGTAGGATTTTCTGCCTTTAGCAGGCCAGTCAATAAGGGGTCCTAGTGGTGACACCAAAGAGATGACTATAATATAATTTGGGTTAAGAATTAGAGTAAAGGTGGCACGAACTAGCGGGCGGGCTGCTCCAGACTTCCCAGGTGGCAGCGGGCAAGGTGGGTGCGCCGGGCATTGTCCTCCGCCCAGGAAGGCAGCTCCTCCGCCGTTGCTGAGGAGCGCTGCTGGGCGGCCGGCAGAGGACCCAGAGGGAGCACTATAGCTCGTGGGCTTTCTCTTGGGAGTCTCCAGGGACCACCGTGACCCTGAGGGCGGATCCAAAGACTTCTTAAGTATAGCTCTCATTGGATCAAAGGACTTGGAGCTAGTTTTCATTTTCGAGTAATCCTTTAAAAAAGTCTGGAGGGGGGGTTTCCTGGAAGATGGCAGACTGAGAAGCTGCTAGCCATTGAGCTCCAAACACATGCCCTGGAAACAGTAGCATTTTCTGCCTTTAGCAGGACAGCCAATAAGGGGTCCTTAGACACCAAGGAGGTGACTACAACTTAATTTGCGTTAAGAATTAGAGTAGGGGAAAAATTCTTTTTTCTTCCTTTTAATTTTCAAGCATACCTCCTTCCCTGACCCCCCCATAAGCAGTCCCTGGGGACCAGCTCCTAGCAGGATACCCCACACCACCAAACAGGGTGCTTTTTTTGAATTCACTGATAAACATTTGGGAATTTCCTTGCACTGCTCTTTAATTACAACTCTTTTTCTTATCTTCTCCCTTTTCTCTCTCTTGTCTCTCTCTATTTTTTTTTAAATCTTGTCATACACTACTTTCTTCTTCTTTGCCTTTCTGAATTTGTGAATTATTTTGGGGAAGAAATCTGACTCAGAGTGGACTCTCTATGTGTGTATCTCTGCTCTAGTTCCCTTTCCCTTCTTGTTACCCCTAGAATATACAGTGGATAGTAGATTTGCATAATTGTCTATTCTTGCTATCCTCTCTTTCTTCACTGGGATTTGGTTACTATTTTTTCACAGACAGGAGAAATTGTTTGGCTAACTGGTAACGAGTAAACGACTTCAAAACTTACTTCAGTTGCTACTGTAATTCCGGAGGTTGGTGAGTACAATTGTCATAAAGGTATTTAGTACAGTGTTACTTGCACTCAAGACACAACAACTGAGGAACAACAGAGCATAAAAAAAAAGAAACACATAAATTTAAAAAAATGGGTAGATAAAAAACAAACAAAACTGCTACTCCAATGAATGAAGACAAGAGACCAGAAGAAACTACAAATCAGCCAGAAGTCACCATAAATAAGAAAAGTATGCAAGCAATAATAAACTTATTAATCACAGAAATGAAAACAACATTGGAGGAAAGGAATGGCAGTATTAGGGAAACAACAGTTGAGAACCCCAAGGAAAATACTGATTATCTTGAGGAAATTAGAGAACTGAAAGCTGAAATAGCTGTAATGAAGAAAGAAGCTGAGGCAAGGGAAAGCAGACTAACAGAAGCAGAAAACAGAATTAGTCAGACAGAGGATGAGTTAGAGAAAACTAAGAAAGAGGTGAAAGAGCTTAAAAAGAGATTGAGAGACACTGAAAATAGCAACAGAGACATATGGGATGATCTCAAAAGAAGTAACATTCGTATAATTGGCCTGCCAGAGGAAGAAAGAGAGGAAGGGGAAGCAAACATTCTAGAGGAAATAATACAAGAAAACTTCCCAGGCCTGAATAACAGAAAGGATATCAAGGTTCAAGAGGCCCAGAGAGTACCAAACAGAATCAACCCAGACCTGAAGACACCAAGACACATCATAGTCACAATGAGAAGAAGTAAGGATAAAGAAAGGATCCTAAAGGCTGCAAGAGAGAAACAAAAAGTCACAAACAAGGGAAAACCCATAAGATTATCTGCAGACTTCTCCACTCAAACTCTAAAAGCCAGAAGGGAGTGGCAAGATATCTATCGAGCCCTGAATGAAAAAGGGTTTCAACCAAGGATAATATATCCTGCTAGACTTTCATTCAAACAAGATGGAGGGATCAAAACCTTCTTAGACAAACAACAGTTAAAGGAGGCAACCATCACCAAGCCGGCCCTGAAAGAGGTACTAAAAGACCTCTTATAAACAAGAACATCACTATAATACTTGTAATATATCAGAGTAAACAAATCATTTTTTAGAACAATGGCACTACAATACATTAAATCCATAATATCAATAAATGTCAATGGCTTAAACTCACCCATCAAAAGGCACAGGGTGGGGGGATGGATCAGAAAACATAACCCAACCATATGCTGCTTGCAAGAATCCCATCTGTCACAACAAGATAAACACAGACTTAAAGTGAAAGGATGGAAAACTATCATACAGGCTAACGGACAACAAAAAAGGGCAGGAACAGCCATTCTCATCTCAGACACGATAGATTTTAAATTAAATAAAGTAATAAAAGATAGGCAAGGACATTACATAATGATTAGAGGATCAATCAGCCAAGAAGACTTAACAATTATTAACATCTGTGCACCCAACGAGCGACCATCTAAATATATTAAGCACCTACTGAAAGAATTTCAAAAATACATCAATAGTAATACAATAATAGTGGGAGACTTCAATACCCCACTCTCAAACTTAGACAGATCAACAAAGCAGAGAACCAATAAAGATACAAGAGAATTGAATGAAGAGACCGACAGACTAGACCTCTTGGACATTTTCAGACTCCTCCACCACAAAAAACTGGAATACACCTTCTTTTCAAATCCACATAACTCATACTCAAGGATAGACCACATGTTAGGCCACAAAGACAGCATCAATAAATACAAGAGCATTGAAATCATCCCTAGTATCTTCTCAGACCACAGTGGAGTAATGCTAACATTTAACAACAAACGGAAAATTATTAAAAGATACAGAATTTGGAAACTAAACAACATGGTCCTTAAGAACCACTGGGTCAGAGACTCACTCAAGCAGGAAATTCAAATGTTCCTGGAAACTAATGAAAATGAAGACATAACCTATCAAAATATTTGGGACACAGCTAAAGCAGTACTGAGAGGGAAACTTATAGCCATACAATCACATATTAAACACCAAGAAGAATCTCAAATGAACGACCTTACTGCACACCTCAAGGACTTAGAGGAAGAGGAACAAAGGAACCCTAAAGCAACCAGAAGGACAGAAATCACTAAAGTTAGAGCAGAAATAAACAACATCGAAAATAAAGAACCATAGAAAAGATCAATGAAGCCAAATGTTGGTTCTTTGAAAGATTAAACAAAATTGACAAACCCCTAGCCAGACTCACCAAACAAAAAAGAGAGAAGACTCAAATTAGTAGAATTGTAAACAATGCAGGAGATATCACAACTGACCCCACAGAAATCCAGAGAATCCTGTGAAACTTCTATAAAGAACTATATGCCACCAAGCTAGAGAATCTGGAAGAAATGGAACAATTCCTAGAAACCTATGCACTTCCAAAACTGAACCAAGAAGAACTACAAAATCTAAATGCACCAATCACAGACAAAGAAATTGAAACCGTTATTAAGAATCTCCCCAACAACAAAAGTCCTGGACCAGATGGCTTCACAAACGAATTCTACAAAACTTTCAGGAAACAGTTAATACCCATACTTCTTAAGCTATTCCATAAGATTGAAGAAACAGGAATACTCCCTTCCACCTTTTATGAAGCCAACATCACCCTGATACCAAAAGCTGATAGGGACAGACCAAAAAAGGAAAACTACAGACCAATATCTCTGATGAACATTGATGCCAAAATATTAAACAAGATCTTGGCCAACCGGATACAGCAACACATCAAAAAGAATGTTCATCATGACCAAGTGGGATTTATCCCAGGAATGCAAGGCTGGTTCAACATCTGTAAGTCAATCAATGTCATTCACCACATCAATAAAAGCAAAGCCAAAAACCACATGATTATCTCAATAGATGCAGAGAAAGTCTTTGACAAAATCCAACACCCGTTCATGCTCAAAACTCTACAAAGAATGGGAATAGATGGGAAATTCCTCATGATAGTGGAGTCTATATATATATCAAACCTACAGCCAACATCATACTCAATGGACAGAAGCTGAAAGCATTCCCCCTCAGATCGGGGACTAGACAGGGATGTCCACTGTCACCGTTATTCTTCAACATAGTATTAGAAGTTCTTGCCATAGCAATCAGGCAAGAGAAAGAAATCAAAGGAATACAGATTGGAAGGGAAGAAGTCAAGCTCTCACTATTTGCCAATGATATGATAGTATACATAGAAAGACCTAAAGAATCTAGTAGAAAACTATTGTAAGTTATTAGGCAATATAGCAAGGTATCAGGGTACAAAATTAATGTACAAATATCAGTGGCATTTCTTTATGCAAACACTAAATCTGAAGAAGAAGACATCCAGAAATCAGTCCCATTTACTGTTTCAGCAAAATCAATCAAATACCTAGGAATAAAGTTGACCAAAGCAGTGAAAGACTTGTATGCTGAAAACTATGAGTCGCTACTCAAGGAAATAGAAACTGATACCAAGAAATGGAAAGATATCCCATGCTCATGGATTGGAAGAATAAATATCATCAAAACGAATATTCTCCCCAGAGCCATATACAAATTTAATGCAATACCCATCAAAGTTCCACCAAGCTTCTTTAAGAGAATAGAACAAACACTACAATCATTTATCTGGAACCTGAAAACACCTAGAATTGCCAAAACCATCTTGAGGAAAAGAAACAGAAATGGAGGCATCACACTCCCAGACCTTAAACTATATTATAAAGCCATCATCATCAAAACAGCATGGTACGGGAACAAAAATAGGCACACAGACCAGGGAACAGAATTGAAAGCCCAGAAGTAAATCCCAACACCTATGGGCATCTAATCTTTCATAAGGGGGCCCAAAGGGTTCAATGGAAAAAGGAGGCTCTCTTCAATAAATGGTGCTGGGAAAACTGGATTGAAACATGCAGAAGAATGAAATTGAACCACTTTATCTCACCAGAAACAAAAATCAACCCCAAATGGATCAAAGACCTAGATGTCAGACCAGACACAATCTAATACTTAGAGGAAAACATTGGTAAAACACTTTCCCACCTACACCTCAAGGACATCTTTGATGAATCAAACCCAATTGCAAGGAAGACTAAAGCAGAAACAAACCAATGGGACTACATCAAATTGAAAAGCTTCTGCACATCCAAAGAAACTATTAAACAGAGAGACCCCTCACAGAATGGGAGAAGATCTTCACATGCCATACATCAGACAAGAAACTAATCACCAAAATATATAAAGAGCTCAGCAATCTTAGCACCAAAAAAGCAAATGACCCCATCCAAAAATGGGCAGAGGATATGAACAAAAGAGTCACCTCAGAGGAGATCCTAAAGGCTAACAAACATATGAAAAACTGCTCTAGGTCACTGATTGTCAGATAAATGCAAATTAAGACAACACTAAGATACCACCTCACTCCTGTAAGAATGACATACATCAAAAAGGACAGCAGCAACAAATGCTGGAGAGGATGTGAGGACAGAGGAACCCTTTTACATTGCTGGAGGGAATGTAAATTGGTACAGCCTCTGTGGAGAGCAGTCTGGAAAACTCTCAGAATCCTAGACATGGACCTTCCATATGATCCAGTAATTCCTCTTCTGGGGTTATACCCCAAGGACTCCATAACACCCAACCAACAAGAGGTGTGTACTCCTATGTTCATAGCAGCACAATTCATAATAGCTAAAACCTGGAAGCAACCCAGGTGCCCAACAACAGATGAGTGGCTGAGAAAGCTGTGGTATATATACACAATGGAATACTTTGCAGCTATCAAGAACAATGAACCCACCTTCTCTGACCCATATTGGACAGAGCTAGAAGGAATTATGTTAAGTGAACTAAGTCAGAAAGATAAAGTTGAGTATGGGATGATCCCACTCATCAACAGAAGTTGAGTAAGAAGATCTGAAAGGGAAACTAAAAGCAGGACCTGATCAAATTGTAAGTAGGGCACCAAAGTAAAAACCCAGTGGTGAGGGGTAGACATGCAGCTTCCTGGGCCAGTGGGGGGTGGGAGTTGGCGGGAGGGATGGGTCACAGTCCTTTGGTGGTGGGAATGGTGTTTATGTACACTCCTAGCAAAATGTAGACTTATAAATCAGTAGTTAATTAATATGAGAGGGGGGAAATCAATTGTATGTCTCAAAGTTTCTCAAAACACAAACTGAATCTTTTTAATATATAGGCTATGTATTTGATATGCGGACTCTCTCAAAGGCCTAGACCAAGCAGATTAGAAGCATCCAATAGCACAGCTATATACAAGATACTGGATACTGTACAGCAAACCATAACAAAAGGACTTTTGAAAGTTAACCCAATTACCAAATAATGTGATGATAACATTAACTATCGATTGTCTTTTGGAACCCTAAGACAGCAGGAACCTCACATCTCCACTATAGAGCCCCTACTTCCCCCAGTCCTGGAACCCTTGGATAGGGCCCACTTTCCCGTATGCATCTCCCAATCCAAACCAAATAATATTGCATCTGCCGATCACAACCTCACCAACGCAACGGTTGCCACCTCAACATGCTTCACCTCAGACTGTGTCCAGAGACTTCACGTGTGGAATGACAACCCTTCAGCTTCATTACTTGGGTGAGACCTTTCCTTTTATAGTACACTCTAATTTCATCTCAGGTAGTTCACTTTCTAACAAAGTCCCATAACCTAGATATACACCAGTTTCTGTGAGAGAGAACTTATGTTCACACGTACCCATAAACTACTGCAAAATATATACCTGAAAGCAGTAGTACACTAGAGTTTGCAGTGAGTACCTCCCTAACACTTCCTCTCCACTATTCCAAGCCTGGGATCCTTGATTGCTCAACAAATTGTTTGGCTTCATATGTTAACTCTCTTTTCAATCACCAGGTTCCAGATGCCACCAGGATGCTGGTCAGGCTTCCCTGGATTGAAGACCCCACCAATGTGTCCTGGAGCTCAGCTTCCCCAGAGACACACCTTACTAGGGAAAGATAGAGGCAGACTGGGAGTATGGACCGACCAGTCAACGCCCATGTTCACCAGGGAAGCAATTACAGAAGCCAGACCTTCTACCTTCTGCAACTCTCAACGACCCTGGGTCCATGCTTCCAGAGGGCTAGAGAATCGGAAAGCTATCATGGGAGTGGGTGGGTTATGGAGATTGGGTGGTGGGAATTGTGTGGAGTTGTACCCCTCCTACCTTATGTTTTTGTTCATTAATCCTTTCTTAAATAAAAAATTAAAAAAAAACAAGGGCAACAAAAGGGAATAAATAAATAAATATTTTAAAATGAAAAACTAACATCATCAAAATCAATATTCTACTCAGAGATATATACAAACTTAATATAATACCCATCAAGGTCCCACGGATATTTTGAGAATAGAACAAAAGCTATAAAAGTTTATATGGAAAGAGAAAGTACCTACAAACACCAAAAAAATCTTAAGAAAAAAGAACATAACTGGAGCCATAATACTCCCAGATCTCAAGCTATATTATAGGGCCATTATAATAAAAACTACCTGGTACTGGTACAAAAACACACACTGACTGACTGACTAAAACCAAGAGTCTAGAAAAATACCCCACAAATATGAACTTTTGATTTTTAGAAAGGTAGCCCAACTTATTAAATGGAGAAAGGATAGTCTCTTCAACAAATAGTGCTGGGAAAATTGGGTTGAAACATACAAAAGAATGAAACTGAACCACCACATTTCACCATAAACAATTGTAAACTCCAGATACATCAAGAACTTAGAGATTATACCAGAAACTATCAGATACTCAGAGGTAAATATTGGCAGAATTTTTTTCATGTAATATTTAAAGGCATCTGCTATGACACTAGTCCAATTACAAGGAAGAGAAAAACAAAAATAAATCAGTGGGACCACATCAAATTGAAAAGTTTCAGCATACCAATAAAACCAGTGACCAAAGAAAGAGATTCCTTATAGAACAGGAGATCTTTACATGCCATACATCAGACAAAAGGCTAATGATCAAAATATATAAAGAGTTCACCAAACTAAGAAGAAGGAGGAGGAGGAATGGGGAGAGGCTAGGAACCAAATATTCACCCTAACTGCCCCTTTATATCTTTTAACTACTCTATTACATCAAAACTTAGATATGAAAGTTCCAAAGGCAAATGTAAAAATTTCTGCTCCTCATCCTTACCCAATCAAAACCAATGTGTATTCAAATCATAAATCTTTCTGGAGCATTTGGAAACTTCTGGTTACAATAAAGATTATAATAAAGTTAAAGTTAGAGATGGTAATAAAATTAATGCACTCTTAAAACATTATAACTAACTTTGAGTTAGAAGAAGAAAGCAGACAAATAAGAAGTGCAAATATAACCTTTCATGAGAGTTGGATTCCATGGGAGCACAGAAGTCTGCCTACAGCCCAGTTCACCTCTGATGTTCAACAGGTCACGTAAAGTTTATACACACATATACTCAAACATGCTTGCATAAAAACAAAACTAAAACAAATATAATGCATTTTCTCTATTAATTCATTAGCAATAATCTTTAAAAGATACAACTTTTCAGACTTCAGTGGCTTAAGGGTTTCAAAGACATTTGTGAAGACTCGGTCTTTGTCTTTTCATAACATATATTCCTAAAATAATTTCTTTGCATCTTAGATCTTTTCTGCCTGGTTAAGCAACTTCATTAACCAAAAAAGATACTTGCCTATCTCAAAGATTTTCTTAGGATATAAACTCTAGAAAAGATAAATACAAAAATATAGGAAACTTTTCCTTCCTGATGTATAAACCCCATCAACTGCATAAAAGATTTATGTTGTTTCATTTATAAATATAAATATTAGAAGATGAGAACCACTAAATTTTATATCTAAAGATGTATTATATATTCATCGCAAAAAAAAGTGCTGACAGTATTTTTTGTAACAATACTGAGAAACAGTTCGTGCTAACTTAAATAATACTAGCTGAGGGGAGAGGAAGATGGCGGACTGAGAAGTCGCTGACAGTGAGCGCTCTGACCGCATCATCGGCAACGGTAGGACTTTCTGCCTTTAGCAGGCCAGTTAATAAGTGATGACACCAAAAAGTGAGTACAATTTAATTTGGGTTAAGAATTAAGAGTAAAGGTGACAGAATAGCGGGGCTCCAGAATTCCCAGGGCGCTGGGCAAGGCGAGTGCGCTGGGCATTGTCCTCCGCCCGCCCAGGAAGGCGGCTCCTCCGCCGGTTGCAGAGCACGGCGGGCAGAGGAACCGGAGAGAGCACTTTAGCTCTGGGGCTTTCTCTTGGGAGTCTGCAGGGTCCACCGCGGCCCTGAGAACAGATCCAAAGACTTCTTGAGTATAGCTCTCATTGGATCAAAGGATTTGGAGCTAGTTTTCATTTTTGAGAAATCCTTTAAAAAAGTCTGGAGGGAGGGGTTTCCCGGAAGATGGCGGACTGAGAAGCGGCTAGCCTTGGAGCTCCGGACACATCTCATGTAAACAATAGGATTTTCTGCCTTTAGCAGGCCAGCCAATAAGGGGCCATAGCGGTCATACCAAGGATGTGTCTATAACTTAATTTGGGTTAAGAATTAGAATAGGGGAAAAAAATTCTTTTTTCTTCCTTTTAATTTTCAAGCATACATCCTTCCCACCGCCCCCCGCCCCCCATAAGCAGTGCCTGGGACCAGCTACTAGCTGGATACCCCATACCACCAAACAGGGTTTTTTTTTTTTAAACTCACTGATACACATTTGGGAAGTTCCTCGCACTGCTCTTTAATTACAACCCTTCTTCTTATCTTCTCCCTTTTCTCTCTCTTATCTCTTTTTTTATTATTATTATTTTTTTATCTTGTCATACACTTCTTTCTTCTTTGCCTTTCTGAATTTGTGAATTACTTTGGGGAAGAAATCTGACCCAGAGTGGACTCTCTATGTGTGTATCTCTGCTCTAGTTCCCTTTACACTCTTGTTACCCCTAGAATATACACTGGATAGTAGATTTGCATAACTGTCTATTCTTGCTATCCTCTCTTTCTTTTCTCTTTCTTCACTGGGATTTGGTTACTATTTTTTCACAAACTGGAGAAATTTTTTGGCTAACTGGTAACGATTAAACTCCTTCAATACTTACTTCAGTTGCTACTGTAATTCCGGAGGTTGGTGAGTGCAATTGTCATAAAGGTATTTAGTACAGTGTTACTTGTGCTCAAATCACAACAACTGAGGAACAACAGAGCATTAAAAAAAAAGAGAGAGAGAAACACATAAATAAAAAAATGGGTAGATTAAAAACAAATAAAACTGCTACCCCAATGAATGAAGACAAGAGCCCAGAAGAAACCACAAATCAGTCAGAAGTAACCATAGATAAGAAAAGTATGCAAGCAATAATAAACTTATTAATCACAGAAATGAAAACAACATTGGAGGAAAGGAATGGCAGTATTAGGGAAACAACAGTTGAGAAACCCAAGGAAAATACTGATTATCTTGAGACAATTAGAGAACTGAAAGCTGAAATAGCTGTAATGAAGAAAGAAGCTGAGGCAAGGGAAAGCAGACTAACAGAAGCAGAAAACAGAATTAGTCAGACAGAGGATGAGTTAGAGAAAACTAAGAAAGAGGTGAAAGAGCTTAAAAAGAGATTGAGAGACACTGAAAATAGCAACAGAGACATATGGGATGATCTCAAAAGAAGTAACATTCGTATAATTGGCCTGCCAGAGGAAGAAAGAGAGGAAGGGGAAGCAAACATTCTAGAGGAAATAATACAAGAAAATTTCCCAGACCTGAATAACAGAAAGGATATCAAGGTGCAAGAGGCCCAGAGAGTACCAAACAGAATCAACCCAGACCTGAAAACACCAAGACACATCATAGTCACAATGAGAAGAAGTAAGGATAAAGAAAGGATCCTAAAGGCTGCAAGAGAGAAACAAAAAGTCACATACAGGGGAAAACCCATAAGACTTTCTGCAGATTTCTCAACTCAAACTCTAAAAGCCAGAAGGGAGTGGCAAGATATCTATCAAGCCCTGAATGAAAAAGGGTTTCAACCAAGGATAATATATCCTGCTAGAATTTCATTCAAGCTAGATGGAGGGATCAAAACCTTCTTAGACAAACAACAGTTAAAGGAGGCAACCATCACCAAGCCGGCCCTGAAAGAGGTACTAAAAGACCTCTTATAAACAAGAACATCACTATAATACTTGTAATATATCAGAGTAAACAAATCGTTTTTTAGAATAATGGCACTACAATACATTAAATCCATAATATCAATAAATGTCAATGGCTTAAACTCACCCATCAAAAGGCACAGGGTGGGGGGATGGATCAGAAAACATAACCCAACCATATGCTGCTTGCAAGAATCCCATCTGTCACAACAAGATAAACACAGACTTAAAGTGAAAGGATGGAAAACTATCATACAGGCTAACGGTCCACAAAAAAGGGCAGAAACAGCCATTCTCATCTCAGACACGATAGATTTTAAATTAAATAAAGTAATAAAAGATAGGCAAGGATATTACATAATGATTAGAGGATCAATCAGCCAAGAAGACTTATCAATTATTAACATCTATGCTCCCAACGAGGGACCATCTAAATACATTAAACACCTACTGAAAGAATTTCAAAAATACATCAATAGTAATACAATAATAGTGGGAGACTTCAATACCCCACTCTCACACTTAGACAGATCAACAAAGCAGAGAACCAATAAAGATACAAGAGAATTGAATGAAGAGATTGACAGACTAGACCTCTTGGACATTTTCAGACTCCTCCACCCCAAAAAACTGGAATACACCTTCTTTTCAAATCCACACAACACATACTCAAGGATAGACCACATGTTAGGCCACAAAGACAGCATCAATAAATTCAAGAGCATTGAAATCATCCCAAGTATCTTCTCAGACCACAGTGGAGTAAAACTAACTTTTAACAACAAACAGAAAATTATTAAAAGACATAGAATTTGGAAACTAAACAACATGCTCCTTAAGAACCACTGGGTCAGAGACTCACTCAAACAGGAAATTCAAATGTTCCTGGAAACTAATGAAAATGAAGACACAACCTATCAAAATATTTGGGACACAGCTAAAGCAGTACTGAGAGGGAAACTTATAGCCATACAATCACATATTAAACACCAAGAAGAAGCCCAAATGAACGACCTTACTACACACCTCAAGGATTTAGAGGAAGAGGAACAAAGGAACCCTAAAGCAACCAGAAGGACAGAAATCACTAAAGTTAGAGCAGAAATAAACAACATCGAAAATAAAAGAACCATACAAAAGATCAATGAAGCCAAATGTTGGGTCTTTGAAAGATTAAAAAAAATTGACAAACCCCTAGCCAGACTCACCAAACAAAAAAGAGAGAAGTCTCAAATTAATAGAATTGTAAACGATGCAGGAGATATCACAACTGACACCACAGAAATCCAGAGAATCCTGCGAAACTTCTATAAAGAACTATATGCCACCAAGCTAGAGAATCTGGAAGAAATGGAACAATTCCTAGAAACCTATGCACTTCCAAAACTGAACCAAGAAGAACTACAAAATCTAAATGCACCAATCACAGACAAAGAAATTGAAACCGTTATTAAGAATCTCCCCAACAACAAAAGTCCTGGACCAGATGGCTTCACAAATGAATTCTACAAAACTTTCAGGAAACAGTTAATACCCATACTTCTTAAGCTATTCCATAAGATTGAAGAAAGAGGAATACTCCCTTCCACCTTTTATGAAGCCAACATCACCCTGATACCAAAAGCTGATAGGGACAGAACAAAAAAGGAAAACTACAGACCAATATCTCTGATGAACATAGATGCCAAAATATTAAACAAGATCTTGGCCAACCGGATACAGCAACACATCAAAAAGATTGTTCATCATGACCAAGTGGGATTCATCCCAGGAATGCAAGGCTGATTCAACATCCGTAAATCAATCAATGTCATTCATCACATCAATAAAAGCAAAGCCAAAAACCACATGATTATCTCAATAGATGCAGAGAAAGCCTTTGACAAAATCCAACACCCATTCATGCTCAAAACTCTACAGAAAATGGGAATAGATGGGAAATTCCTCAAGATAGTGGAGTCTATATTTAGCAAACCTACAGCCAACATCATACTCAATGGAGAGAAGCTGAAAGCATTCCCCCTCAGATCGGGGACTAGACAGGGCTGTCCACTGTCACCGTTACTCTTCAACATAGTATTGGAAGTTCTTGCCATAGCAATCAGGCAAGAGAAAGAAATCAAAGGGATACAGATTGGAAGGGAAGAAGTCAAGCTCTCACTATTTGCAGATGATATGATAGTATACATAGAAAGACCTAAAGAATCCAGTAGAAAATTACTGGAAGTTGTTAGGCAATATAGCAAGGTATCAGGCTACAAAATCAATGTACAAAAATCAGTGGCATTTCTTTATGCAAACACTAAATCTGAAGAAGAAGACATCCAGAAATCATTCCCATTTACTGTTTCAGCAAAATCAATCAAATACCTAGGAATAAAGTTGACCAAAGAAGTGAAAGACTTGTATACTGAAAACTATGAGTCGCTACTCAAGGAGATAAAAACTGATACCAAGAAATGGAAAGATATCCCATGCTCATGGATTGGAAGTATAAATATCATCAAAATGAATATTCTCCCCAGAGCCATATACAAATTTAATGCAATACCCATCTAAGTTCCACCAGGCTTCTTTAAGAGAATAGAACAAACACTACAATCATTTATCTGGAACCTGAAAACACCTAGAATTGCCAAAACCATCTTAAGGAAAAGAAACAGAAATGGAGGCATCACACTCCCAGACCTTAAACTATATTATAAAGCCAACATCATCAAAACAGCATGGTACTGGAACAAAAATAGGCATACAGACCAGTGGAACAGAATTGAAAGCCCAGAAGTAAATCCCAACACCTATGGGCATCTAATCTTTGATAAGGGGGCCCAAAGGATTAAATGGAAAAAGGAGACTCTCTTCAATAAATGGTGCTGGGAAAACTGGGTTGAAACATGCAGAAGAATGAAATTGAACCACTTTATCTCACCAGAAAAAAAAATCAACTCCAAATGGATCAATGACCTAGATTTCAGACCAGAAACAATCAAATACTTAGAGGAAAACATTGGTAAAACACTTTCCCACCTACACCTCAAGGACATCTTTGATGAATCAAACCCAATTGCAAGGAAGACCAAAGCAGAAACAAACCAATGGGACTACATCAAATTGAAAAGCTTCTGCACATCCAAAGAAACTATTAAACAAACAGAGAGACCACTCACAGAATGGGAGAAGATCTTCACATGCCAGACATCAGACAAGAAACTAATCACCAAAATATATAAAGAGCTCAGCAAACCTAGCCGCAAAAAGCAAATGACCCCATCCAAAAATGGGCAGAGGAAATGAACAAAACATTCACCACAGAGGAGATCCAAAAGGCTAACAAACATATGAAAAACTGCTCTAGGTCACTGATTATCAGAGAAATACAAATTAAGACAACACTAAGATACCACTTCACTCCTGTAAGAATGGCATACATCAAAAAGGACAGCAGCAACAAATGCTGGGGAGGATGTGGGGACAGAGGAACCCTTTTACATTGCTGGTGGGAATGTAAATTGGTACAGCCTCTGTGGAGAGCAGTCTGGAAAACTCTCAGAAGGCTAGACATGGACCTTCCATATGACCCAATAATTCCTCTCCTGAGGTTATACCCCAAGGACTCCATAACACCCAACCAAAACGAGGTGTGTACTCCTATGTTCATAGCAGCACAATTTATAATAGCTAAAACCTAGAAGCAACCCAGGTGCCCAACACCAGATGAGTGGCTGAGAAAGCTGTGGTATATATACACAATGGAATACTTTGCAGCTATCAAGAACAATGAACCCACCTTCTCTGACCCATATTGGACAGAGCTAGAAGGAATTATGTTAAGTGAACTAAGTCAGAAAGATAAAGATGAGTATGGGATGATCCCACTCATCAACAGAAGCTGACTAAGAAAATCTGAAAGGGAAACTAAAAGCAGGACCTGATCAAATTGTAAGTAGGGCACCAAAGTAAAAACCCAGTGGTGAGGGGTAGACATGCAGCTTCCTGGGCCAGTGGGGGGTGGGAGTTGGCGGGAGGGATGGGTCACAGTCCTTTGGTGGTGGGAATGGTGTTTATGTACACTCCTAGCAAAATGTAGACATATAAATCAGGAGCTAATTAATATGAGAGGGGGAAACCAATTGTATGTCTCAAAGTTTCTCAAAAGACAAACTGAATCTTTTTAATATATAGGCTATGTATTTGATATGCGGACTCTCTCAAAAGCCTAGACCAAGTAGATTAGAAGCTTCCAATAGCACAGCTATATACAAGATACTGGGTACTGTCCAGCAAACCATAACAAAGGGACTTTTCAAAGTTAACCCAATTAACTAATAATGTGATGATAATATTAACTATTGATTGTCTTTTTGAACCCTAAGACAGCAGGAACCTCACATCTTCACTTAGAGCCCCTACTTCCCCCAGTCCTGGAACCCTTGGATAGGGCCCACTTTCCCGTATGCATCTCCCAATCCAAACCAAATAACATTGCATCTGCCGATCACAACCTAACCGAAGCAACGATTGCTACCTCAACATGCTTCACCTCAGAATGTATCCAGAGACTTCACGTATGGAATGACAACCCTTCAGCTTCATTACTCGGGTGAGACCTTTCCTTTAATAGTACACTCTAATTTCATCTCAGGTAGTTCACTTTCCAACAAAGTCCCATAACCTAGATATACACCAGTTTCTGTGAGAGAGAGCTTATGTGCACACGTATCCATAAACTACTGCAAAATATATACGTGAGAGCAGGACTACACTAGAGTTTGCAGTGAGTACCTCCCTAACACTTCCTCTCCACTATTCCAAGCTTGGGATCCGTGATTGCTCAACAAATTGTTTGGCTTCATATGTTAACTCTCTTTTCAATCACCAGGTTCCAGATGCCACCAGGATGCTGGCTAGGCTTCCCTGGATTGAAGACCCCACCAATGTGTCCTGGAGCTCAGCTTCCTCAGAGTCACACCCTACTAGGGAAAGAGAGAGGCAGACTGGGGGTATGGACCGACCAGTCAACGCCCATGTTCAGCGGGGAAGCAATTACAGAAGCCAGACCTTCTACCTTCTGCAACCCTCAACGACCCTGGGTCCATGCTACCAGAGGGATATAGAATGGGAAAGCTACCATGGGAGGGGGTGGGATATGGGGATTGGGTGTTGGGAATTGTGTGGAGTTGTACCCCTCCTACCTTATGCTTTTGTTCACTAATCCTTTCTTAAATAAAAAATTTAAAAAAATAATAATAATACTAGCTGATATAGCAAAGCATAAGGAAATAGAAAACAAATAGCTTTACCAGATTTGATATAGATTCTTTGTCCCTTTTTTCCAATGTAATATATGCATATACATATATAATTATATATATTTTGAATGCCATTCCTTGGTATATTCTTGCTTTTGAGACACTCAGTATAACATCAGCACATGCTACCCAATTAAAGGATCATCATCATCTTCTTGTAGCTGAAGTCTAGCAAATGGATGGGGTATAGATAGTCTATGTTGCATGACTATTATGAGGCACGTTAGAGTGGTTAAAGTAAAGAGTGCACCAATTACAATCCCAATAGCTTCTGGAAGATTAATGCATCACTGGTCAACCAACAAACACTTGGTACATCCTAAAGTTACATTATTGGGATGAGGTTTTAATCCCAAAATGTGGCACATCATTGGATAAATGTCCACAATGTTAATTGAGCTGTGTTTGTAGCCTTTGTGAAATGCAGGGCCATGGGCAGCTAGAAATGGATGCATGCTAGGCAAAGAATTGTCATAACCGTGGTCACCTAACTTTGGTGATGATTTATTTAGCACAATTGTCCAGCCTTCATCAGCAACCAATATAATAGGCTGAATTCAATTATTATGTTGATAATGAAATCTGGCAGGAATGTCTTCTTTGAGATAAACACTCATGTGAGGGCTACAGGTTTTTAGTTTGTTATATACATCTGTTTCAAGTCATTGATTGTTAGTCAAATGCAAATAAGGACACCAGTGGGATACCTCTTTACTCCTGTGAATATGTATTCTAGAGGGTTGTGGGGACAAAGGAACATTTCTTCACTGCTGATGGGAATGTAAATCAGTCCAACCCCTGTGGAACATAGTCTGAGAACTCTCAGAAGGATAGAAGTGGACCTACCAAATGATCTGGCAATTCCTCTCCTAGGAATATATCCTAAAGGACCAAACACACTAATCTAAAAAGATCTGTGTACACCTGTGTTCACTGTAGCACAATCTGTAATAATCAAAGCCTGGAAGCAACTTAAGTGTCTATCAATGGATGAGTGGATGAGAAAGTTGTGGTATACGTACACAGTGGGATACTACTTAGCTATTACTTTTTTTCCTACCAGAGCACTGATCAGTTCTGGTTTATGGTGGTGTAGGGGATTGAATCTGGGACTTTGGAGCCTCAGACATTAGAGTCTCTTTACATAACCATATGCTATCTATCCCCATACTCAGCTATTAAAAATGTGGAATTCACCTTCTTCATCTCATTATAGATGGAGCTTTCCTATTCTTTATCTCTCTGGGAGATCATTAGGAATCATTATGGGATACAGAAGGACCAAAATCCTCTACCACCCAAGGAAGATGGGCCCTGAAATTAATGTATCCTGGAATGTTCCTAGCCATGACCTCAGAATGCAAGCTCAGAACTACAGGGATGCAGAGATTACATACGCTCCTGCACTAAATGTAGGCCCCAGATCAAATCTATAGGGTTTACAGTTAATTTGATTTTTTTTTTCTATCTATATTGTTTGATTTTTCACAGGTGCAATTCTCAAGGTCCCATACTTTCAGTAGTCATGGGAAACAATATGCTATGTTACAATTGAGAAAACTAATGTCATAAAAGACAGAACTTATCTGGGAGCTGGGCTGTAGCGCAGCAGGTTAAGCACATGTGGCACCAAGCACAAGGACAGGAATAGGGATCCTGGTTCGAGCCCCTGGCTCCCCACCTGCAGGGGAGTCACTTCACAAGCGGTGAAGCATGTCTGTAGCTATCTTTCTTTCTCTCCCCCTCTCTGTCTTCCCCTCCTCTCTCCATTTCTCTCTGTCCTATCCAACAACAATGACATCAATAACAACAACAATAACTTTAAAAAAAGGGCAACAAAAAGGGAAACATATATATGTATGAGGAGGAGGAGAAGAAGAAAAAGAAGAAGAAGAGGAAGAGGAGGAGGAAGAAGAATCTTTGTATTTTATTCCTTACATAAGATATATTGCACTTGAATTTTTATTTATATATTTTTATTTATAAAATAGAAATATTGACAAGACCACAAGATAAAAGAGGTACATTCCCACACAATTCCCACCATTAGAAATCCATATCCCATCTCCTCCCCTGAGAGCTTTCCTATTCTTTATCTCTCTGGGACTTTGGACCCAGGATCATTGTGGGGTACAGAAGCTGGACAGGGTGGCTCTTGTAATTGCTTCCCTGCTGAACATGGGTGTTCACAGGCTGATCCATACTCCCAGCCTATCTCTCTCATTCCCTAGTGAGGCAGAGCTCTGGGAAAGCACAGCTCCAGGACATACTGATGGGGACTTCTGCCCAGGGAAGACTGGTTGTCTTCATGGTGACATCTGGAACCTGGTGGCTGAAAAAGAGTTAAGATATAAAGCAGAATAAATTGTTGAGTAATCATGAACATAAAGGCAAGAATATTGCAAATGAAGATTTGGGGTCTTGTTTTGGAAAAAACTAGTAGGTCTATTTTAGGTATATTCCCATGATTTTACTAGTTTTTTTTTTTTTTTACCTGAGCCTGACGTCTAATACACAGGTGGATCCAGGTTATTGTCTGGGAAAATAGTGGTCATAGTTGGAAAAAAAAGCTATAAAGGGAAGAGAGTAGCTCCAAAATATGGGAAAAGTGTATAAATATTGTAAACTGTAAACCCCATTGATTTAATCTGGAACCCATGTTGAGCACTGCAATGCAGTTACCATATTCTCCAAGTACAAATAAGATATATTCAGCATGAAAGATCTATGTTGAGGTGCTCAGAATGCAGCAGGGAGTAAAATCTAGAGCAAGTTGTGAAGTCAATTCCAAATGTCATATGGATTTATGTTTCTTATTCTATCTTGCTACTTAAATAACTTATGCCATTGCATAGATTTCTAGAAAGCAGCAAGCCTTCTGACTAGAAAATAATAACAAACATTGTTATCACTGAATTTCAAAAATAATTACAATAGATGAGATCATTAAGTCAAAGTTTATGCCTTTTGAAAATACAATCAAATTCTGGTGGGCTCCAATGAATATTATTCATGTGTTTGTGTACTGTTATTGATACTTAACAGGTTTTGAAATTAGAATATCAGGGGTAATTCTGAGCATATAACTTTAACCCTTTTTAGTGATTCACACACTTATTTAAACCATCTTTTCCGGGACGTATATGTATATGTGCAAGTTATTTTTCATATATATATACACTTGTGTATTTCTGTCTGAATCATAAATTATGTCATAGTATTATAAGGGAATAAAACAACTCATGTAAATCTGGAATAAAGTATAAAGTTCTCTAATTTTAAAGATAACCAGAGACAGGAACTATTACATTCAGTTTGTGAGAAATAATGGGAAAGATAGATGGTGTGTGGGGTGAATCATGGAGAATGAATTGTGGAGGTAAAGAGAGGTAGAGAGACACAGAAAGAGGAGTATGAAAGAGGGACAGAAAATCTACAGGGTATTAAAGTATTCACTTGATTTGTAGAGAGCTGTATGAGCATTTTCATATCACATATTTTTTGAAGTACAAAATACTTTGTCAGAGTCATATACTTTGTATTCTTTTTACTGAAGTATAACTCTACCACCTTAGCTTAGTTAAGAAAATTTCAAATGAAATCTTCTGTCTTTTATGAATTAATATAGTATGAGAGCTTTCATGGATTTGTGGTAAACAAATATAGTATGAGAGCTTTCATGGATTTGTGGTTTGAACATTTCCTATAGATCAAATATGATATTAACAGCAATTTAGGACTCTGATAAAAGCATGGCAGCAGGGGAAGGAGAACAATAGAATTAAGGAAAACAATAGACCAAAGAGAAAATCTGAACCACTTTTTTGTTATTATTTAGTGGTATAACTTTGCATTTCACTCAATATTTTTAGACCTTAATTTATTCACTGATAAAAAGCATGAACACACCTCACCTTTCTAATTCTCTAGGAAACTATGAAGGTCAAGTAAGATAACTGGAAAATTAAGTCATAATATGGAATATAATTATTACTCAAAATAATAATAGTAGCTCAAATATTTTTTGTTATTTAAAGATTTTTATATTTTTACCAAACTAGGGCATTTTTTTCACTCATTTTTGAACCATTAGTATTATAATGTCAGAAATAAATTTCTAAGATGAGTCACTAGTTTAAAGATCACATTCTGATTCATAATTCCTTTCTGGATGACTTGGAGGCATTTAGCTGTTAAGATAAAAGGCCAGGAGGCTGAATCATTGATGGGAGAAAGAATTCAGTGACTGAATTCATCTGCCTACAGGACTTTGGTACAATGAATCTCCTTACATTCTTTGGTTTCAAGTGTATTTTTATTACCATTTAGCCCTAAAGTTGAGTTTGGAAAAGTGACATTTGAGTCTGAAAGTCATTGCAAATAAATGCCTGTTTCTTTTTCTTTTTTTTCCTGTGATATTTTATATTACTTTTAATGATCAATTATTCTTTATTATAATAAAAATACTGTGATGTGGATAATATAAACTTTTTAAAAATATTTTATTTTATTTATTTATTCCCTTTTGTTGCCCTTGTTGTTTTATTGTTGTAGTTATTATTGTTGTTGTCATCGTTGTTGGATAGGACAGAAAGAAATGGAGAGAGGAGGGGAAGACAGAGAGGAGGAGAGAAAGATAGACACCTGCAGACCTGCTTCACCGCCTGTGAAGCGACTCCCCTGCAGGTGGGGAGCCGGGGTTTGAACCGGGATCCTTATGCTAGTCCTTGTGCTTTGCGCCACCTGCGCTTAACCCGCTGCACTACAGCCCGACTCCCTAAACTATTTTAATTATAATTTTTGGTTTCAGTAATCTAATGTTACAATCATTCTTAACCCATTTTTTAAAATGTTTTATTTATACAAAGGAAACATTGACAAAACCATAGGATAAGAGGAGTACAACTCCACACAGTTCCCACCATCAGAACTCCATATCCCATCCCCTCCCCTGATAGCATTCCTATTCTTTATCCCTCTGGGAATATGGACCCAAGGTCATTGTGGGGTGCAGAAGGTAGAAGGTCTAGTTTCTGTAATTGCTTCCCCACTGAACATGTGCATTGACAGGTCGGTCCATACTCCCAGCCTGACTCTCTCTTTCCCTAGTGGCGCAGGCCTCTCGGGAAGCGGGGCTCCAAGACACATTGGTGGGGTTCTAAGGCATCCACCTGGAGGAGTTGCCGTGAGATCATCACACTACTTATCTACCAAATAGACTACAAATATATCTTCTCAGTACTTTGCTTTTGGTTTTTCTTATAATATTCTTTAAAGGCAGAAAAGATACTATCCTTAAGAAAGTACATAAAGAACATGCTTAAGCAACAAAGAAAGAACAATAAATGCATATCCAAAATTTTTTTTAAAAAATGCATATCCAAGCACTTAATTAGGCCATATCCAAGCCAGGCCTTCACAACATTGGAGGGATATTTACTGCTGTAGTGTCTCTCTCTCTCTCTCTTTCTTTCATCTTCTTCTCTCTCTGTTTCTCTATTTTAAAAGTTTGGAAGCATATGTACACTAACCAATAGTACAAAGATAAAATGTAAATATAATATCTGAGATATTGTTTCAATCTTCTACATTGGTAATAGTGGAAGGAACAAATTGTGGGGATAATTCATAAACATTTACAATATGTAAATTTATAGTGCATAAATACTTGCATGAAGGGTATTAGAGTAAAATGTTTTGCATAATAGAGATCAAGGAAGAATAATCACTATGAAATGCATGGGAAATATGAGACTTATAATCCAAGAACTGGGAGGAATTAAGATAAAAATTTAGGAGCAGTCATTTGTGAATGGTTGTATTATAGTTGATTGTCTTTATCAATTCTAGGTTCCAATTTTCTCCAACAGATACTATTTTTTGTAAAGCTAAAGTAAATGCAAACATAAACATGTGCACTCACAAATTCATGCCCACTTGAAAACCCTCTTCTGCACTATCTTGTTTCTGCTGTATTATCTATTCTACCCAGTATGACAGTGTAATTGTCTGTATAAAATTTCATCTTATTGTGACTGAACCACTTAGCATGAGGTCTCCTTTCCTAGGAAATTTTAAGTGTATGTTGAATTATCCTTGATCTCTGGGTCATGCTGCACAACATATTTCTAGAACTCATTCATCTTATTTAACTGAAACTTTATGCCTATTGATTAATAATCCCCTACTTTCCACTGCTCATATTTTATAGTAATAACCATTTCAAATATTTGATTTCATGCATTTGACTATTTTAGATAACTCATGTGAAAGGAACCAGACAGCATTTTCAGAGTTTGCCTAATTTTTCCTAACATAACATCCTTGAAGCCCATCTTTGTGATGTATTGCCGAACAGCTCTTTCTTTTAAATAAAGCTGAATGAACTTCTACTGTATGTATATACTATATTTTCTGTTTTCACTTATTGTTCAATGTATATTAGGTTGTTTCCATGTCTTAGATATTGTGAAACTGCTGCAGTGAATGTAAAGTGCAGACATGTCTTCAGGTTCCTCATTTCAGGTCTTTGTCTAGATACTCAAAATTGAGATTGCTGAATTATGTGATAATTCTCCCTCTGTGTTGTTTTTCTTAGAAGATAATGCCATTTTACTTTCCTATCAGTAGTGGAAAGAGTTTCAATGCCCTCTTATCTGCTTCAGCACATTTTATTTCTGGGTTTTGTTTTTGTGTCTGTTGATAATGTCCTGCCTAATAGCTGAGAGGTGATGCCCCATTGTATTTTCAATTAACAGTTGCCTTATGCTTTAGAAATAATGGATTTTATATAACTGTTGGACATTTGTATATCTTATTTGTAAAAAATGTATTAAGGATTAGGTCATTCAAAAATCATAGCATTAATAATTATAGTCTTAATGTAAAGACTACAAAAACTGGATAAGGACAAGAGACCAGAGTACTTTAGTGATGGCTATGTTGGTTAATACTAGGCCACTCCATCAACAGGGGCCCAAGTCAGGGAACTCTGGGGTTCCAACACAGATATACCCACTGGCATTGGTCATCTCCATCAAGAACAACATAATGGACACTTTTGTGGGCCCCTACAGGACCTTGCCCTCAATGTGGATCAACAATGGTAGAGACTTCCCCAGTCTCTGAATGGAGAGTAGACCAAAATACTCTACCACATGAGGCAATGGGTTCCCAGCTATGACCACAGAATTTGAGCTCAGACCTACTTGGATGCATAGGTTATACAGGCTCCTGCACTGAATATAGGACCCAGATCAGAACAATAGGGTTTATAGTTAATGGTATTTATATACTATTCCAGTACTTGGGAGCTACTGTTTTCGCTGATCCAGCTTTCTAGTCCTATTTCCAACTCTGATACCACAATACCTTGGGTCCACCTGCATGTTAGCTCTGAGGCTCAGGTAAAAATTAATAAAGTCATGCGCCCCTTGGAATATATCTAAAGTAGACCTACTAGCTTGTTCCTTAATGGAGACCCTAAATCTCATCTGCAATATTCTTACCTTTAGGTTCCCGATTATTAAACAGTTTGTTCCGATTTATATATTAATGCTTTTTCATCCATTAAGTTGCAGATGTTACCATGATGCCAACCTGACATCCCCGGGCAGACAACCTCACCAATATCCCCTGGGACTCCCATCTCTCCAGAGCCCTGGCCCACTAGGGAAAGAAAGAGACAGACTGGGAGTATGGATCAACCTGTCAATACCCATGTTCAGAGGGGAAGTAATTACAAAAGCCAGACCTTCCATTTTCTGTACTCCATAATGACCCTGGGTCCATTATTCCAGATAGATAAAGAATAGTATAGATACCAGGGGAGGGAATGGGATACAGAGTTCTAGTGGTGAGAATTGTGTGGAATTTTACTGCTCTTTTTTCTTGTCAGTGCTTCCTTTATATAAATAAAAATTTAAAATAATAATTACAGTCTTACAACCTTATGTTCGCATCAATGTGTGGAGCTTAGTCCATTGCTAAGAGGAACTAAATTATTCCTCAAGAGATGCACAGTCTCCCTGAGATCAGATGTGGTCAACTACACAAAATAGTTTCAGTGCACTATTTTAGAGGTAAAGATTGATTATTAAATTATTATCTTTTGACTTTACAGTTTCTAGATTCAATAGAATATGACTATGTCATATTTCATTTCTTCTCACTCTGAATATTTATCCTGCCTCTATCCCCAAGGACACATATTTTATTCTCACTGGAGAGTGTCAATAAGTTAGAATTTGTCTCTCAGGAATTTTCTTTTTTAAAAATTTATCAGTGATTTAATAATTAGCAAGATTGTAGGATAAGAGAGGTACAATTCCATATAATTCCCATTTCCAGAGTTCTGTGTCCCATCCCCTCCATTGAAAGTTTCCCTATTCTTTATCCCTCTGGGAGTATGGGTCAAAATTTTCTATGGGGTGCAGAAGGTGTAATGTCTGGCTTCTGTAATTGCTTCCTCATGAGCATGGGTGTTGGCAGGTCCATCCATAATCCCAGCCTGTTTCTATCTTTTTCTAGTGGAGTAGTGCTCTGGAAAGGTGAGGTTCTGGGACACATTGGTGAGGTCATCTGCCCAGGGAAGTCAGGATGGCATCAAGATAGCATTTGCAATTTGGTGGCTAAGAGGTCTTAATATATAAAATAGGACAAATTGTTTAATAAACAGGAGCCCAAATGTAGGGATAGAACAGATGAAGTTAGGGGTCTTCATGTAGGAACAAACTCAGAAGTCTATTTCAGGTAAGTTCCATGTGGCCCGTGACCATATTAGTTCTTGCCTGAGCCCGATAGCTAACATACGCATGAGCTAAAAGTATTGTCTGGTGGGACCAGGTAGTGGCAAACTTGGTTAAGCACATACATTATAGTGCGTATGGATCCAGGTTCAAACCCCTGGTCCCCACCTGCAGGGGGAAAGCTTCATGAGTGGTGAAGTAGGACTTCCGGTATCTCTCTGTCTTTCTCCCTCTCTATCTTCCCCTCTCAATTTCTCTCTGTTTCTATACATTAATAATAAATAAATAAATAAATAAATAAATAAATAAATAAATAAAACATTTAAAGAAGTATTGTCTGGGAAGATGGTGATATAGTTGAGAATATGACAAGAAAAAAGGTCCATCATTGTTTACTGACAAATTTTAACATTGAGAAAGCAACAAAAATGATGCAAAAGAGAGTAATCAATAGTTCAATGCAATAAATAAAATAGAATACTATCACAGATTGTATGCATACTGTATTGTGTATTCATATGAAATCTATTATTGCAATCAAATCTTTGACCATTTTAAACTATTAGCATATAATATTCAGCTATTAATTTCACTGTACAATAAAAAACAAACAAATGTAAAAATGAAAAGAATCAAAACATTAGCTTTTTATATACTGAGTTGTATATGTTCTTTATATAATTTGAAAAGCAACCCCCTTATCAGACATGTGCTTTGCAAATATTTTATGCCATTGAAGAGGTAACCTATTCACTCTGTTGACTATATCCTTTACTGCTTTTAGTTAGATGCAGCCCCACTGTTTATTATGCTTTGCAGTCTGTGTTTTTGGTTCCATATCTATAAAATCTTGACCTGGATTAATGCTGTGAAGTAGCATATTTCAATAAACTGCTGCTATGCATCCGGTTCTTCATTCTTTCTTGTAAATTCTTCACTTTGTGTTTAGTCTTTTTATTATAACTATTTGATATTATTCACAGGTAGTATACATATTTGCAGATCACACACTTTATGACACTATCTACAAACTTCATAAGGGATATATGCAAACTGAGCTTCTATTCCACTTTTCAGCACATAAGCTTACATAATAAAAAAGCTTTTGTTTTTGAAATATACTGTGTTTTTCTATAGAAGCAGACAGAAGGAAAGATTCAAAATGACATTTACTTTGTAGGCTTGAGAGCAGCATTGAATCCAAGAAAACTTCACCTTATTATTATCTAGTAAAAAACATCTCGGGCAGGCATGTATTGCGGTGACTACTTGCTGAGTCATGATTACTTCTAAGTAAATAGCATATTTATGAATTTTAATGTTGCTTTAAATTCTGACTTGAATCAATATCATCTTGTGGTGTCTTTGACAGACCATACCTGGAAAACTTACAGTGCACAGAACTGAGCATCTTCCTTTATGTGACACTGCCAAGTGCATGACTAGTTTTGTGTGTCAGCTCGGAGCACAACAGGGTATATAGCAAGAAGAGTTATGCTTTGAGCTTTGTTCTAACTCTAAATGATGTTCTGTGACCCTGGGGTGGACTATGAAATAATGAATCTATTTAAAACTACTTATTCTGAGTCCCGTTGCCCTTATCTGCAAATTACTACTAATACCACGTGCCTTGTTTATTTTTCAGGCTTGTTGAGTGATTAAAAAAAAATAAGTGCCAGTGCATAGAAGTTCACCTTTACCCTGTATGCCTAGTTTGGTCCTGAGGTCAAGAAATCAAACTTTTAAAAAATATTTATTTATTTATTCCCTCTTGTTGCCCTTGTTTTATTGTTGTAGTTATTATTGTTGTCATCGTTGTTGGATAAAAAGAGAGAAATGGACAGAGGAGGGGAGACAGAGAGGGGAAAAGAAAGATAGACACTTGCAGACCTGCTTCACCACTTGTGAAGCGACTCCCCTAAAGGTGGGGAGCCGGGGGCTCGAAGCAGGATCCTTACACCAGTCCTTGCGCTTCATGCCACGTGCTCTTAACTCGCTGCGCTGCAGCCTGACTCCCTGATATCAAACTTTCTAAGGACAAAATATGCCAGCTTTATTTATCACTGAGTCTGCTGTTGCAGAATTTGACACATAGAAGATGTCTGGTGATTGCTACAGCAATTGAGGAATATATGATGTGTATGATATATGTGGTAATCACATATGTATTTATATATGTATGCATGTGTGTGCACCAAAATATTGACTTATAGACTCTTAGATCTCACCGTCCACTTCTCACCGCCTACCATAGTGTCAGATTTTTATTCGGTGCATAGTAAATAATAACTATGTTCTACATATTTAGTATGACACTCTAACCCACTGTTTGACAGTAAATCCAGATATTAGCCCTAATATAATACTGTTATTGTTACAACAATGTGCTCAAGAAGAATACTGACATCAATAATTTCTATTGTTTTTTATTGCCACCAGTGTTATCTCTTGAGTTTGCTAAATCCATGACAAATCCACCACTTCTGGAGGCCCATTCTTTTTATTCTTTTTCTCTTTTTTATAGAGATACAGAGAAATGGAGGGGAGAAGAGACAGAGTGAGTAAGAGCAATAGGACAGCTAGAGAAAGAGGGAGAAGACAGAGAAACACGGGACCTGAGGCATTGCTTTACTACTTGTAAAGTTTCCAAGTTTCTTGGGGACAAGTTTAGGTAGAAAAGATAGTATCAAGGCAAAAAAAGAGTTAACTAACCAAACTGTAGGAAGGAGAGAAGCCCTAGATAGCAGGAGAACTTGAAAAAGCCCCCCCCCCAAACAAAAAAAGCAAAACATAGTGGTGTAGCTTATCCTGACAGATCATGAAGCTTCTAATTCTTGAGACTAAACTTTCCTCAGACACAGTTATGCAGGAAAAGTTAACAGTAACTAAGGCAACCAGACCATGAGCAATGGGCACAAGTCCCACTCCCATAACCATGCATCATCTGCTTCTGTGAGAATGCTTTCTGCTCTAAGCCCTTCAGTCCATATATATGCTATACCTCTCTTGTGCTTGGGGCCCAAATCCTTTAAGAGCAGGAAAACTTTCTGTGGTCTATTAACATTAATAAAGTTCCTCCTCATTGACTTCATCAGTGGACTCTGATTCTTGAACCCACAATAAGGTGACTTGTACCTGGGTCCTTGCACATGATAACATGTGTGTTCTACCAGGTGCACTACTACCCTTCTCTCCTCAGTGATTTTTAGATACATATACCAGCATTAATTCTCCCTCATTGAAACCTACCCATCCAGAGATAACTAGCAAGGCAGTGATTAAAGTTTCTGCATCACCCAATCTAACCCAGAGCTGGAAAGTCATTGAAATTGCATAATTAGCCCTTGCCCAGATCTCTAGACTTGCAGTTCTCTCTGAGGCTCTTGGTTATTATTCCTATTGACATCCCAGTTTTGTTAACAAAAAAAAATCCCTTAATTAAGTAGAAAATTTACCAGTAAATTGAAGTCACATTGAATTTATTAACAATAGTGCATAACTACTTTCTACTAATGACTAAGTTCAGGGAATTATTTTTATAGGCTTTAATAGTATTCCAGATGTACATATAAGATAGAATGTACCAATTTACTTTGAGTGAGGATAAAAGGAAAAACACAAGAGATTCTTATCCTTGGGCTAAAAGATCATTCAGCATAAATTCTATAAAATAGCAAAGTTTTTATACATACACAAACATATATATGGTGTTCATTCACATTTTCTAAATTAGAACATCAATAAGTTATATTTTATCCCTGATTTAACTGTTTTCACAAAATAACAAGATCATTAAAATCTCCTATCCTTAGACATGAGAATCAGCATTCAAATCTATCATACCTAAACGACATTTTTCTGAATAACTTCCATGTTTTATGCTAGTGAATTTATTCCAAATGTTAGATGATTGACATTTCATTTTTAATCTCTTTCAGATTTGAAAAGCTGGATTATAAATCATAAACCAGTATCTACAAACTTAATTTTTCTTTTTTTTAAAATTTTATTTGTTTATGAGAAAGACAGGAGGAAAGAAAAAGAACAAGACATCACTCTGGCACATATGCTGGTGGGGATTGAACTCGGGACCTCATGCTTGAGAGTCCAAAGCTTTATCACTGCACCACCTCCCAGACCACCTTATTTTTTTTTTTATACATCACATAACATCGAGAGAGAGAGAGAGAGAGAGAGAGAGAGAGAGAGAAGTAGAGAGAGAGAGAGTATGGATGTTAGGGTGTGTTGTGTATTTGTAGAAAAAAAAGAGAGGAACTGAAATAGCCTAGTGTTTGTTTGTTTGTTTGTTTTTTTCTTCATTAGACTAGGCTTGTGAAAAGAAAGATGGACTTTTTCCTCTTGATATCATCCCTTCATAGTATTTCTGATTTATTATTTGGAAAGGAAATTTTAAAAAGACACCTACTTATATATGATATCTGTTTAATTCATATTTAGCATATAGAAAAGAGCTATAACTGAACAGCCTCTTCATTACTAAGTGAATAAGGACTTCTGGGCATCAAAATACCTGTCTCCTAAGTTTAAGAGAAAATCATTAGTGCCTTTGAAGTGCTCTGCCAACACCACACTGTTAAATGTTTACCTGGGTAGCAGTTAACTGGGTCTCAGGAGAATTAACTTTTACCCCCTCCAGTAAGAAGACAATTGTAGTAATTTTCACCGCAGGCTTCACAACATGCTATACTATTCCTCAGTGAAACACAAGTGCCACTCTGGAGGGAGTTTGAAGAACAGTCACATCACATGAAAGTTAAATTGCTTTGCCTTTGACTTGCTCACGTAACTTTGGAGAAGACTCCTATATTTGTGTTTGGAGTATGACACCTTTCTAACAATCCCAAGAGGAAGTCATTTCCTGGTCTGTCTTCACTAAGCACGTACTCACTCCATGGTCACTCTATACTTGGAAGGATTTTACTCCTCTGTGACTAAGTGGGAATAGCTAATGTTTAAAATGGTGATTTTTTTTCACTCAAGACAAATTCTGTTTGTTTGTTTGTTTGTTTTTTACTTCTGATACTTTGGTTTATTTACTCCATCATTTATTCCCTAATGTATTTCTTCAAAGCACGTTTGTTAAATACCAATTATAATCCAGATTCTGAACAAGATACTGCAAATATGACAAAGAATACAAATTAAACCCTGCCATTAGTAAGCTCAAAATCTAGGGAAAGGGGTGTGATCCCAATAATATAGTCATAGATATAGAGTTGGTTAACAAAACAATAATCAAATAAGTAGTTAGATTATTAACCTTTAAAAGGTTTAAAGTATCCTCCCCTTAAAGTGCAATCTTATCACTATAGATGTGAGTATAAAGGAGAAGGTATTTTTTCCTTGCCTGTTGAATGGGGCAGAGGGACTTAGAACATCTGGATCTTCTGTTAAAAGAAGGCTTTTCGGGAGCCAAATGGTAGTGCAGCAGGTTAAGCACAGGTGGCGCAAAGCGCAAGGACCGGCATAAGGATCTGGGTTTCTAGCCCTCTGCTCCCCACCTACAGGGGAATCATTTCACAGGTGGTAAAGTAGGTCTGTGGGTGTCTATCTTTCTCTCCCCCTCTCTGTCTTCCCCTCCTCTCTCCATTTCTCTCTGTCCTATCCAACAACAACAACAATAACAACAACAATAAACAACAAGGGCAATGAACAGGAAAATAAATAAATATTAAAAATATATTTAAAAAGAGAAAAAAAGAAGACTTTTCACCAGTGGAAACAAGTAGAAAGCACATTCTTAGAGAGGAGAAAGATGACAAATTCATAAAGTTAGGAAGGCTGCATTTTTTTTTAAATTCGGATAAAGGTCATGCTATAACACATGTGAGTCCTCCTCCCTGTAATGAGTACAGACACTATGGCATCACCTTCATCTCTTCCACAGATAGAGGAAATTTTTCCATTGCAAGTGCCGTCTTCTCATGTTAAGTCAATATTCCAACCCACAAGTACAGAGCTACTGAGGTGAATCTCCTTTGTTTCAGTTAGATTTCTTCATTTGATATTGGGTCTTGGGGTATAGTGCTAACACAGAGCCAAAGGAGTTCTCTATGTTATTCCCTAGGTCACAAAGGCACCTGTGAGGAGAAGGCATCATCAAACTTTCTGCTAAATATAGTGGACCCCTTAAATACTTGACAGGTGGAAGTGTAGTGCCATATCATACACACATACAAAGGGCGTAGCATTTAATCTTAGATTGTGACACAGGCCAGTGATCCTATCTTTCGGGCAATTTATTTACATTTAGCCTTCTGTGGTGACAAAAAAGCAGTGACAGTTTAATTCATCAGGAGATTGTTGTGTAAATGCTTGACTATTGCCATTAGGATTCAGTCTTGCAGATGAACGTGCATTGTACAAGCTTACTTTTTACAGCTACTTATGACAGAGGACAATAAATTAATGTGTTTTCTCCTTTCTTCAGGAAATTTTACTTCTGGTCTGTCCTTTATTGAGTTACAGAACTTCTAATCAAAATAGTTTAGTGCAATGTTTTTCAAAGTGCTCATCTTCAAGATCATAGTCTAGCATAGCTGAATCAATCTGTAATGGTTGTAACCCTAGAACCTGCACGATTAGTATGGTTCTTGGGTGCTTTCATGCAAATCAAAATGTGAGTGTCTATCTCCAGTTTCTTAGATTGATAATCTCTAGTTCAGGGAGTGAAAGGAATTTTGTCAGTATGGCATAGCAAATATCTAAAGATCTTCGCCTTCCCTATGCCTCTAATGATGTCAATGCAGGCTTCTCTCTACCAAGTTATACTCATCATCCATGCACCCTGACCATGAATATATTGTACAAAAATCTTAAGAGAAAGACTTTTTAGCAATAAACTACTATTAACTGACAAACTTTTTCTGACTCGTAATATTTTTGTGACATGTGACTTTTGTTTTTTAAATTTATTTTTATTAATGATTTTTTTTGCTTCCAGGGTTATCATTGGGGCTCAAGGAATTCACTGTTCCTGTAGGCTATTTTTTCCACTTTGTTTCCCTTGTTGTTGTTATTTGTGTTGATGTTGCTGCTGCTGGATAGGACAGAGAGAAATTGAGAGAGGAGAGGAAGCCAGAGAGGGGGGAGAGAAAGAAAGACACCTGCAGACATGCTTCACCACTTGTCTGATGTCTGGCATGTAAAGAACTTCTCCCATTCTCTGAGGGTCTCTTGGTTTGGGTAGTGTTGTTGCTTTTTTTCTTTAGCTTTAGGGTTCCTTTGTTCTTCTTATAGGTCTTTAATATGTGAAATCAGGCTGTTTATTTGTGCTTTTTCTTGTTTCGTAATGTGTGCTTGTATGGATATGAACTTCCCTCTCAGTACTGCCTTAGCTGTGTCCCAAATATTTTGATAGTTTGTGTCTTCATTTCAATTAAACTCTCGAAACATTTTGATTTCTTCCTTTATTTCCTCTTTGACCCAGTGGTTGTTAAATAATGTACTACTGAGCTAACACATTTTGGGACTATTACTAATCTATTGTTGATTGTTAAGTGTTAGTTTAATTCCACTGTGGTCTGAGAATATGCTTGGGATGATTTCAATGCTCTTGAAGTTGCTGATGCTGTCTTTGTGGCCTAACATATGGTCTATCCTAGATAATGACCCATATGGACTTGAGTAAAATGTATATTCCAGTTTCTTGGGTTGAGTGACTCTGAAAATATCCAACAGATCTAGTTTATCTATCTCTTCATTTAGCTCCCTCATGTCTTTATTGATTTTCTGCCTGCATGATGTGGCAAGTTGAGAGTGGGTTGTTGAAATGCCCTACTATGACTGTGTTGCTGTTAATATATTGCTGTAGCTCTTTTAGTAGACGTTTGATGTATTTAGATGGCTTCTCACTAGGTTCATAGATGTTAATAATTGTTAAGTCCTCTTGATTGACTGATCCTCTGAGCTTTAAGTAGTGCCCATCCCTATCTTTTTAAATTTTATTTATTTTAAAGTCTATCACGTCAGATATGAAAATAGCTTTTCCTGCCCCTTTTTGAGGGCCATAGGCTTGTATGATAGTCTTCCATCCTTTCACTTTGAGTCTGTGTTTGTCTTGTTGCGTTAGGTGAGTTTCCTGTAGACAGAATATTGTTGAGTTGTGTTTTCTGTTCCATCTTCCTACTCTGTGACTTTTCATAGGTGAATTCAGGCCATTGACATTTACTGATTATCAAATATTGAAGATATTTTAACATCCTTCTTGTAGATTTTTAGAGTGTTCTGATATATGACGTATGTATGGTGGTCTGACTGTTTATAGGAGACCTTTCAGAACTTCTTTCAGGGCAGGCTTGGTGATAGCTGATTCTTTCAACTGTTGCTTTTCTGAGAAGGTTTTTATGCCTCCATCTAATCTGAATGACAGACTAGCAGGATACAGTAGTCTTTGTTGAAAGCCTTTCTCATTGAGCACTCCATAGATGTTTTGCCATTCTCTTCTGGTCTATAATGTTTGTGTGGAGAAGTCTGCTGTTGGGATATTGTGCAGATGTGGTTGAGTTAGGCAAGGCCCACAAACCACCCTATGCTAGTGTGGCCAGTCCCTTTATCTACATACCAAACTTCTGCTTTGTCTTATAAAAGACTAAAGGTCTTCCCATTACATTATCCCCTCAGGGTATTGCTAATTCCAACCAGCTAAAACCATAGCAATGGTAGTTAAAGAAGTTCCCAACTTGCCTTTATATTGTCTCCACCACCTTTCCTAGCCATCTCCATTCCTGACTTGCCACTTCTGGTTTTATCCCATAAAACCCACTTCTGTTCCTGGTGTCACACTTTTTTCTCTCCTATGATCCGACCTGCAGAAGGGATGGCGTGCAGAGCAGGAGGCGGCCATTGCAGTTTGGCACCATGTGGCTTAACCCTCTGTGCTCATACCTGACTCTGGGGCATTCCTGTGTGTATAAAGTATTACCACACTGCCATGAGCTTGGTTCCTGGCCTCTCTCCTGCCCGCGACACTAGCCCAGCAGTCTGCTGCTAATCTTATGAGTTTTCCTCTGTAGGTGACTCTTTATTTTTCTCTTGCAGCCTTCAGGATCCTTTCTTATCCTTATTCCTTTCCATTCTAAATATGATGTGCCTTGGTGTCTTTAAGTCTGGGTTAATTTTGTTTGGGATCCTCTGGGCTTCTTGAACTTTTATGTTGTCTAGGTTAGAGAATTTCTCAGCTATTATTTCCTGAAGAATACTTTCTTCCCTTCCCTCTCTGTCTTCCCCTGGTAAGCCAATAATATGTATATTATTTCTTTTGAAGTCATCCCATAGGTCTCTGTTGTTGTTTTCAGTATTTCTTAATCTCTTTTTGAGATCCCTTATTTTATTTTTAGTTGTCTCTAATTCATCCTTGATCTTGCTAATTCTGTCTTCAACTTCATTTATTCTATTCTATCTCCCCTCTACTTTTTTTCTGGAGTTCATCTGTTACCCTGTTCTGATACTGTTTTAGCTTGTTCATCTATTTGTGTTCTTAGCTCAGCTATTTCAGCTTTCAACTCTCTAATAACCTTGAGATAACTAGTGTTTTCTTCCAGGGTCTCATTCATTGTTTATGCATTTCTGATGACAATTCTTTCAAACTCTTTACTCACTCCTGTGATTATTTCCTTAACTAGTGTTTGGATGTTGACCTCATTATTTTGTGCTTCAACATTTGGGGGACTTTCAGCTGGACTCTTGTCCTGGTTCATTTCTCCAATATTTCTTCTTGTTGGTTTAACCATTTTATATAGTATGTTATGAAGTCTCTCTCAGTACTTTTCAAATTATTGATCCCTCATGTCCCTTAACATAAATCTATATGAAAAATTTTTTATCATCCTCAGACCCCTAAAATAACATACCATATAATATCAATTAAGACAAATGCAGCATTTGTGTAGCAGGGAATTCTGGACTAGCTCTCAGTTGAAATGTAGCATGATTTTATTTTATTATTTTTTAAAAATAATTATTTATTACCTTTTTGTTGCCTTTGTTGTTTTATTGTTGTAGTTATTGATGTCATTGTTGTTGGATAGGACAGAGAGAAATGGAGACAAGAGGGGAAGACAGAGAGGAGGAGAGAAAGATAGACACCTGTAGACCTGCTTCACCACCTGTGAAGTGACTCCCCTGCAAGTGGGGAGCTGGGGGTCAAACCGGAATCCTTACACCAGTCCTTGTGTTTTGTGCCATGTGTGCTTAAACCGCTGCACTATTGCCCGACTCCCCATGATTTTATTTTTATTTTGTTTTACTTTTTCATGTTAAGGTCTTGTATGGTACAGTAAAATCTAATCATGGGATTTTCAAAGTAAACCAAATTCCCAAATAATGTGTTTATAACAGTAACTATCTATTGCCTTCTTAAACTCTAAGACAGCAGGAAATGTCCCCATTCTTTATAAAACCCATAATTCTCCCAGTCCTAGAACCTCTGGGATGTGGCTTGTTTTATTTAATTCTTCTCTAGATCCATACCATTTAATACCACATCTGCTGATTTCAACCAAATCAATGCAACCACTTCCACCTCAACACATTTAACTTCAGACTGTGTTCAGAGGCACCAGGTGTGGGATGTCAACCCTTCAGCTCCATTACTCTGATGAGACTTTTCCTAGCTCCTTAATTAATCCTAATTCCTTAATTCCATTTCAAGTGGTGCACTTCCTAACAAAGCCACAGAACCTAGATATAGAACAAGGCCCATCAGATAGAGTACATGTGTGTCGGGCTGAGCTTCACTGATGGGAGACAGATGACCAGGGACTCATGGCTGAGTTGTATGCAGTATCTCTTTATTCATGCAGAACGCAGCACAATCTAAGCCAAGCTAAACTAAACTAATAACTCACAATTCTGTCCTTATATATACTTGCCAAGTAGGGTATAAACAGGATGTGGCGTAGAGAGGGTGGAGCAAAAAGAGACTGGTGAAAATCAGGGTGTGACAAGGAGAGGGGGTGGAGCAGGTGAGAATTCTACCACTGAACTACCAATGCCCTGAGGGAGGGTGGTGCATAGTTAACAGTGGTTATGTAAATAGAATACAGTGTTAAGCAGGGGGATTAAACCAAATAAAACAGAAGGGGTTTTTAGAAGCAGAATTCGAAGCATACCAACACATGTGCACATGAATCCATAAGTTAGGGGAAAATATATACCTTAAAGTAAAATTGCACAATAGTTTGCAGTGACTCAATAAGTGCAGCAAGCAAGTAGAATGGCCTTAAAAATACACCATATAGTACTTAATCAAATACCTGCTACTTAGACCTAGATGCCCTCCTCACCTACTTTTCATTTCAGTTCCCTCAATTACTCTAAGGCTAACCTTGTTAGATAAAGTAAGGACTATAAAATCTGGTTGGGGCAAGAGACTGGCAAACTTTAATGATGACTCTTTTGGTTACTACCAAGCCACCCCATCATCTGGGGCCCTACTCAGGGAATATGGGATTCCCATATAAATATTATGGCCCTAGACCTCAAAAAAATCCCTCTCCCCACTATTCCTGGTCATCTCCATCAGGAACAGAAATGTGGACCGTATTGTGTGCCTCTACGGGATCTTTCCCTCAGTGTGGAACAACTATGGTAGGAACTGTCCCACTCTCCAAAAGGAGGCTGGCTACTCTGCCACTTGAGGAAGATGGATCCTGAAATGAATTGTGCCCAGAATATTCTTAGCAATGACTATGGAATGCAAATTCAGATCTACAGGGATGCAAAGGTTGTGCAGACTTCTGTGCTGAATAGGGTCTCGAGATCAAATTGATGGGGTTCGTAGTTAAGGTATTTATATACTTTTCCCATATTTGGGAGTTACTCTCTTCCCTAATCCACTGTTCCAGTCCTATTTCTGATTCTGACATCATCTCCACAGACGTAATACCTTGAGTCCACTTGCATGTTAGCTGTCAGACTCAGGCAAAAATTGGTAAAGTCCTGGGCCCCTTTGAACATACCTATAATAGAATACCACCTGGCCCCAGAGTATTTAATTTTAAGATCATAGTCCCATAGAATTATTCCCTGCCATGTGGATTCAAGGTTAATGTAAATACTTTTTAAGCACAAAATGACAAATTATTATTATTATTTTTTTAATTTTTTATTTAAGAAAGGATTAGTGAACAAAAGCATAAGGTAGGAGGGGTACAACTCCACACAATTCCCACCACCCAATCCCCATAACCCACTCCCTCCCATGGTAGCTTTCCCATTCTCTATCCCTCTGGGAGCATGGACCCAGGGTCGTTGAGGGTTGCAGAAGGTAGAAGGTCTGGCTTCTGTAGTTGCTTCCCCGCTGAACATGGGCGTTGACTGGTCGGTCCATACCGCCAGTCTGCCTCTCTCTTTCCCTAGTAGGGTGTATCTCTGGGGAAGCTGAGCTCCAGGACACATTGGTGGGGTCTTCAATCCAGGGAAGCCTAGCCAGAATCCTGGTGGCATCTGGAACCTGGTGATTGAAAAGAGAGTTAACATATGAAGCCAAACAATTTGTTGAGCAATCATGGATCCCAAGCTTGGAATAGTGGAGAGGAAGTGTTAGGGAGGTACTCACTGCAAACTCTAGTGTAGTCCTGCTTTCAGGTATATATTTTGCAGTAGTTTATGGATACGTGTGCACATAAGCTCTCTCTCACAGAAACTGGTGTATATCTAGGTTATGGGACTTTGTTATAAAATGAACTACCTGAGATGAAATTAGAGTGTACTATTAAAGGAAAGGTCTCACCCGAGTAATGAAGCTGAAGGGTTGTCATTCCACACGTGAAGTCCCTGGATACAGTCTGAGGTGAAGCATGTTGAGATGGCAATCGTTGCTTTGGTTAGGTTGTGATCGGCGGGTGCAATATTATTTGGTTTGGATTGGGAGATGTATACGGGAAAGTGGGCCCTATCCAAGGGTTCCAGGACTGGGGGAAGTAGGGGCCCTATAGTGAAAATGTGAGGTTCCTGCTGTCTTAGGGTTCAAAAAGACAATCAATAGTTAATATTATCATCACATTATTTGTTAATTGGGTTAACTTTGAAAAGTCCCTTTGTTATGGTTTGCTGGACAGTACCCAGTATCTTGTATATAGCTGTGCTATTGGAAGCTTCTAATCTACTTGGTCTAGGCTTTTGAGAGAGTCCGTATATCAAATACATAGCCTATATATTAAAAAGATTCAGTTTGTGTATTGAGAAACTTTGAGACATACAATTGATTTCCCCCTCTCATATTAATTAACTACTGATTTATATGTCTACATTTTGCTAGGAGTGTACATAAACACCATTCCCACCACCAAAGGACTGTGACCCATCCCTCCCGCCCACTCCCACCCCCCACTGGCCCAGGAAGCTGCATGTCTACCCCTCACCACTGGGTTTTTACTTTGGTGCCCTACTTACAATTTGATCAGGCCCTGCTTTTAGTTTCCCTTTCAGATCTTCTAAGTCAGCTTCTGTTGATGAGTGGGATCATCCCATACTCATCTTTATCTTTCTGACTTAGTTCACTTAACATAATTCCTTCTAGCTCTGTCCAAGATGTGTCAGAGAAGGTGGGTTCATTGTTCTTGATAGCTGCATAGTATTCCATTGTGTACATATACCACAGCTTTCTCAGCCACTCATCTGGTGTTGGGCACCTGGGTTGCTTCCAGGTTTTAGCTATTATGAATTGTGCTGCTATGAACATAGGAGTACACACCTCTTTTTGGTTGGGTGTTATGGAGTCCTTGGGGTATAACCCCAGGAGAGGAATTATTGGGTCATATGGAAGGTCCATGTCTAGCCTTCTGAGAGTTTTCCAGACTGCTCTCCACAGAGGCTGTACCAATTTACATTCCCACCAGCAATGTAAAAGGGTTCCTCTGTCCCCACATCCTCTCCAGCATTTGTTGCTGCTGTCCTTTTTGATGTATGCCATTCTTACAGGAGTGAGGTGGTATCTCAGTGTTGTCTTGATTTGCATTTCTCTGATAATCAGTGACCTAGAGCAGTTTTTCATATGTTTGTTAGCCTTTTGGATCTCCTCTGTGGTGAATGTTTTGTTCATTTCCTCTGCCCATTTTTGCATGGGGTCATTTGCTTTTTTGCGGCTAAGTTTGCTGAGCTCTTTATATATTTTGGTGATTAGTTTCTTGTCTGATGTCTGGCATGTGAAGATCTTCTCCCATTCTGTGAGGGGTCTCTCTGTTTAATAGTTTCTTTGGATGTGCAGAAGCTTTTCAATTTGATGTAGTCCCATTGGTTTGTTTCTGCTTTGGTCTTCCTTGCAATTGGGTTTGATTCATCAAAGATGTCCTTGAGGTGTAGGTGGGAAAGTGTTTTACCAATGTTTTACTCTAAGTATTTGATTGTTTCTGGTCTGACATCTAGGTCTTTGATCCATTTGGAGTTGATTTTTGTTTCTGGTGAGATAAAGTGGTTCAATTTCATTCTTCTGCATGTTTCAACCCAGTTTCGCCAGCACCATTTATTGAAGAGAGCCTCCTTTTTCCATTTAATCCTTTGGGCCCCCTTATCAAAGATTAGATGCCCATAGGTGTTGGGATTTACTTCTGGGCTTTCAATTCTGTTCCACTGGTCTGTGTGCCTATTTTTGTTCCAGTACCATGCTGTTTTGATGATGATGGCTTTATAATATAGTTTAAGGTCTGGGAGTGTGATGCCTCCATTTCTGTTTCTTTTCCTTAAGATGGTTTTGGCAATTCTAGGTGTTTTCAGGTTCCAGATAAATGATTGTAGTGTTTGTTCTATTCTCTTAAAGTAGCCTGGTGGAACTTTGATGGGTATCGCATCAAATTTGTATATGGCTCTGGGGAGAATATTCATTTTGATGATATTTATTCTTCCCATCCATGAGCATGGGATATCTTTCCATTTCTTGGTATCAGTTTCTATCTCCTTGAGTAGCGACTCATAGTTTTCAGTATACAAGTCTTTCACTTCTTTGGTCAACTTTATTCCTAGGTATTTGATTGATTTTGCTGAAACAGTAAATGGGAGTGATTTCTGGATGTCTTCTTCTTCAGATTTAGTGTTTGCATAAAGAAATGCCACTGATTTTTGTACATTGATTTTGTAGCCTGATACCTTGCTATATTGCCTAACAACTTCCAGTAATTTTCTACTGGATTCTTTAGGTCTTTCTATGTATACTATCATATCATCTGCAAATAGTGAGAGCTTGACTCCTTCCCTTCCAATCTGTATCCCTTTGATTTCTTTCTCTTGCCTGATTGCTATGGCAAGAACTTCCAATACTATGTTGAAGAGTAACGGTGACAGTGGACAGCCCTGTCTAGTCCCCGATCTGAGGGGGAATGCTTTCAGCTTCTCTCCATTGAGTATGATGTTGGCTGTAGTTTTGCTATATATAGACTCCACTATCTTGAGGAATTTCCCATCTATTCCCATTTTCTGTAGAGTTTTGAGCATGAATGGGTGTTGGATTTTGTCAAAGGCTTTATCTGCATCTATTGAGATAATCATGGGGTTTTTGGCTTTGCTTTTATTGATGTGATGAATGACACTGATTGATTTATGGATGTTGAACCAGCCTTGCATTCCTGGGATGAATCCCACTTGGTCATGATGAACAATCTTTTTGATGTGTTGCTGTATCCGGTTGGCCAAGATCTTGTTTAATATTTTGGCATCTATGTTCATCAGAGATATTGGTCTGTAGTTTTCCTTTTTTGTTCTGTCCCTATCAGCTTTTGGTATCAGGGTGATGTTGGCTTCATAAAAGGTGGAAGGGAGTATTCCTCTTTCTTCAATCTTATGGAATAGCTTAAGAAGTATGGGTATTAACTGTTTCCTGAAAGTTTTGTAGAATTCATTTGTGAAGCCATCTGGTCCAGGACTTTTGTTGTTGGGGAGATTCTTAATAACGGTTTCAATTTCTTTGTCGGTGATTGGTGCATTTAGATTTTGTAGTTCTTCTTGGTTCAGTTTTGGAAGTGCATAGGTTTCTAGGAATTGTTCCATTTCTTCCAGATTCTCTAGCTTTGTGGAATATAGTTCTTTATAGAAGTTTCGCAGAATTCTCTGGATTTCTGTGGTGTCAGTTGTGATATCTCCTGCATCGTTTACAATTCTACTAATTTGAGTCTTCTCTCTTTTTTGTTTGGTGAGTCTGCCTAGGGGTTTGTCAATTTTGTTTAATCTTTCAAAGAACCAACATTTGGCTTCATTGATCTTTTGTATGGTTCTTTTATTTTCGATGTTGTTTATTTCTGCTCTAACTTTAGTGATTTCTGTCCTTCTGGTTGCTTTAGGGTTCCTTTGTTCCTCTTCCTCTAAGTCCTTGAGGTGTGTAGTAAGGTCGTTCATTTGGGCTTCTTCTTGGTGTTTAATATGTGATTGTATGGCTATAAATTTCCCTCTCAGTACTCTTTAGCTGTGTCCCAAATATTTTGATAGGTTGTGTCTTCATTTTCATTAGTTTCCAGGAACATTTGAATTTCCTGTTTGAGTGAGTCTCTGACCCAGTGGTTCTTAAGGAGCATGTTGTTTAGTTTCCAAATTCTATGTCTTTTAATAATTTTCCGTTTGTTGTTAAAAGTTAGTTTTACTCCACTGTGGTCTGAGAAGATACTTGGGATGATTTCAATGCTCTTGAATTTATTGATGCTGTCTTTGTGGCCTAACATGTGGTCTATCCTTGAGTATGTGTTGTGTGGATTTGAAAAGAAGGTGTATTCCAGTTTTTTGGGGTGGAGGAGTCTGAAAATGTCCAAGAGGTCTAGTCTGTCAATCTCTTCATTCAATTCTCTTGTATCTTTATTGGTTCTCTGCTTTGTTGATCTGTCTAAGTGTGAGAGTGGGGTATTGAAGTCTCCCACTATTATTGTATTACTATTGATGTATTTTTGTAATTCTTTCAGTAGATGCTTAATGTATTTAGATGGTCCCTCCTTGGGTGCATAGATGTTAATAATTGTTAAGTCTTCTTGGTTCATTGATCCTCTAATCATTATGTAATGTCCTTGCCTATCTTTATTACTTTATTTAATTTAAAATCTATCGTGTCTGAGATGAGAATGGCTGTTCCTGCCCTTTTTTGTGGACCGTTAGCCTGTATGATAGTTTTCCATCCTTTCACTTTAAGTCTGTGTTTATCTTGTTGTGACAGATGGGATTCTTGCAAGCAGCAAATGGTTGGGTTATGTTTTCTGATCCATCCCCCCACCCTGTGCCTTTTGATGGGTGAGTTTAAGCCATTGACATTTATTGATATTATGGATTTAATGTATTGTAGTGCCATTGTTCTAAAAAACAATTTGTTTACTCTGACATATTGCAAGTATTATAGTGATGTTCTTGTTTATAAGAGGTCTTTTAGTACCTCTTTCAGGGCCGGCTTGGTGATAGTTGCCTCCTTTAACTGTTTTTTGTCTAAGAAGGTTTTGATCCCTCCATCTAGCTTGAATGAAAGTCTAGCAGGATATATTATCCTTGGTTGAAACCCTTTTTCATTCAGGGCTCGATAGATATCTTGCCACTCCCTTCTGGATTTTAGAGTTTGAGTTGAGAAATCTGCAGAAAGTCTTATGGGTTTTCCCCTGTATGTGACTTTTTGTTTCTCTCTTGCGGCCTTTAGGATCCTTTCTTTATCCTTACTTCTTCTCATTGTGACTATGATGTGTCTTGGTGTTTTCAGGTCTGGGTTGATTCTGTTTGGTACTCTCTGGGCCTCTTGCACCTTGATATCCTTTCTGTTATTCAGGTCTGGGAAGTTTTCTTGTATTATTTCCTCTAGAATGTTTGCTTCCCCTTCCTCTCTTTCTTCCTCTGGCAGGCCAATTATACGAATGTTACTTCTTTTGAGATCATCCCATATGTCTCTGTTGTTGTTTTCAGTGTCTCTCAATCTCTTTTTAAGCTCTTTCACCTCCTTCTTAGTTTTCTCTAACTCATCCTCTGTCTGACTAATTCTGTTTTCTGCTTCTGTTAGTCTGCTTTCCCTTGCCTCAGCTTCTTTCTTCATTACAGCTATTTCAGCTTTCAGTTCTCTAATTGTCTCAAGATAATCAGTATTTTCCTTGGGGGTCTCAACTGTTGTTTCCCTAATAGTGCCATTCCTTTCCTCCAATGTTGTTTTCATTTCTGTGATTAATAAGTTTATTATTGCTTGCATACTTTTCTTATCTATGGTTACTTCTGACTGATTTGTGGTTTCTTCTGGGCTCTTGTCTTCATTCATTGGGGTAGCAGTTTTATTTGTTTTTAATCTACCCATTTTTTTTTTATTTATGTGTTTCTCTCTTTTTTTATGCTCTGTTGTTCCTCAGTTGTTGTGTTTTGAGCACAAGTAACACTGTACTAAATACCTTTATGACAATTGCACTCACCAACCTCTGAATTACAGTAGCAACTGAAGTAAGTATTGAAGGAGTTTAATCGTTACCAGTTAGCCAAACAATTTCTCCAGTCCGTGAAAAATAGTAACCAAATCCCAGTGAAGAAAGAGAAAAGAGAGGATAGCAAGAATAGACAGTTATGCAAATCTACTATCCAGTGTATATTCTAGGGGTAACAAGTGTGTAAAGGGAACTAGAGCAGAGATACACACATAGAGAGTCCACTCTGGGTCAGATTTCTTCCCCAAAGTAATTCACAAATTCAGAAAGGCAAAGAAGAAAGAAGTGTATGACAAGATAAAAAAAAATAGAGATAGAGAGAGATAAGATAGAGAAAAGGGAGAAGATAAGAAGAAGGGTTGTAATTAAAGAGCAGTGCGAGGAACTTCCCAAATGTGTATCAGTGAATTTAAAAAAAAAAACAAAAAAAAACCCTGTTTGGTGGTATGGGGTATCCTGCTAGTAGCTGGTCCCAGGCACTGCTTATGGGGGTGGGGGGCGGCGGGAAGGATGTATGCTTGAAAATTAAAAGGAAGAAAAAAGATTTTTCCCCCCTATTCTAATTCTTAACCCACATTAAGTTATAGACACCTCCTTGGTATGACCGCTATGGCCCCTTATTGGCTGGCCTGCTAATGGCAGAAAATCCTATTGTTTACACGGGAAGTGTCCGGAGCTCAAAGGCTAGCCGCTTCTCTGTCCGCCATCTTCCGGGAGACCGCCCCCCCTCCAGACTTTTTAAGAGGATTTCTCAAAAATGAAAACTAGCTCCAAGTCCTTTGATCCAATGAGAGCTCTACTCAAGAAGTCTTTGGATCCACCCACAGGGTCGCGGTGGACCCTGGATTCTCCCAAGAGTAACCCCCTGAGGTAAAGTGCTCTCTCCGGGTCCTCTGCCTGCCGCGCTCTGCAACCGGCAGAGGAGCCGCCTTCTTGGGCGGATGGAGGACAATGCCCGGCGCACTCACCTTGCTCGGCGCCGCTGGGGAATTCTGGAGCCCCGCTAGTCCGTGTCACCTTTACTCTAATTCTTAACCCAAATTAAACTGTAATCACTTCTTTGGTGCTCCCCCTTAGTGACTGGCCTGCTAAAGGCAGAAAATCCTACCGTTGCCGATGATGCGATCAGAGCACTCGCTGTCACGACTTCTCAGGCCGCCATCTTCCTAACTCCTGACAAATTATTTTAAGTCTAAGGACTGTTGATCTGCCTTTAATCATACTAATTCTTGTAGTCCCTTCCATGTCATTTCCATTTTGTCTAATCTGATAAAGTGTTTTTATGAGGACAAAAGTTCTCTAAACAATTTTGAAGTTTTCTTTAATATTCCTGTAAATTATTCTCTTATAGTTCGAATCCCAAATTTCAACTCTAGCAATATTTTGGCATCATATTGGGATTGAGGAGAAAGATCAGACACTGAATCTCAATTAAAATATTCTGTTCGTCTGCTAATCATCACAGCTGGTAGTTGAGATGAGGCTTCAAGTAATCATTAAAAATCCTTGTCAATTGGGCCAGCTGCTTTGAGAAGGGCTTTTAAGAAATGTCTATTTTGATAAGAGTCTAACCTATCTACTATCAATACCCTACCTGTGAATATCTCAGCAACCCATCATTCTTACTTATCTTGTATCATTAATATGACTTAAAAAGTGAGTTGATAGCCAGCTGTGTATGATGATCATTACCATTTCATGTTACTTTTAGTTTTGGAAATAAGGTTTGTCTGCAGGCTCAATCAGATACTGGTCCTTTTGTTTTGTTTTGTTGTGTTTGCCACAGGGCTGGCATTGTGTCCCTCCCTTCCTCATCCCTCTACTCCTTGCCTCTTCTTTTCCTGCTCCTCCTCCCCCTTCTTTTATAAAACAGAGAAATAGAAATACCTGCAGCATTGTTCCATCATTCATGAAGCTTCTCGTTTTTAAGTGGTGACTGGGGATTTTAACTATGGTCCTCCCATATAGTAATAGGTGTGCTCTATCAGGTGTGCCACCACTCAGCCCCACTGGCCTTTTTCATATCTGTAATAACAATCATGTATAATTCAATAATCTTTAAATTATTTTCCTTTTTTAAAAGGATGTGTTTATATCTAAGACATATTTGAATGTACCTTCTTTGTTTTTTATTTGTATACATTTTGGGGAAGGAAAACTACATATTATTTTAACATTTTTTAAAGAGCTGTGTCCCTGAATTCTCAAGTGATGAGATAGTTGATTTCAACTTGAAACATTTTGCAATAAAAATGGATATTGTAGAAAGCCTTTTTGTCAATAGGTAGCACTAAATACAACACATTAGAAGATATATATTGTATCTTTGTTTTAAATATCTCTGTGTGGACATTATGCAAAAAGCATATAAGTATTTCCCATTTTCAACCTCATTTTAAATGCTACTTTATTTTTTAAAGAAGTTCAGAAATATATATAAAATCAAACCACACACTGTTACTATGGTTATTGTCTCTTTAATGGAAACATTTGAAGAATATTTATCCTTGACATTTTCCAAATGAAATTCTGTGAATTGTACACAGGAAACTGCAAATGGATGGATGCATTTATCCTTACTTGAAAAGGAAAAAAAAAAAAAAAACCTCAGGATTTTTAAAAATCCTTTTTAAAATTTCTATGTTCTCAGCCTGGCACTAAAATCCATTTTTGATGAATACCTGAAGTCTAAAGGTAGACATTATTTCAAAGTGTGAAATTCTCTATCAAGATAAACCATGTGTGTGTGTGTGTGTGTGTGTATTTGAAAAAGAATCTGGTAAATTAGGAAAGTAGATAATGAATACTAGCACTAGGTAGAAGTTTTAGTTTTCTATTTAATATGAAGGTCATTTATCTCTTCTCCTACCATTTACTTCATTACCGAGTCATATTAGAAGCATGTGAGCAGCTTACCCTTTCATGCATTGCTCTGGATTACTGTACAATAACTGAAAACAAATCTATTTTCTCTTTTTCTTTTTTATTAGTATAGTTTCCTTTGTGGGGTTTCTCATCTACCAGAGAACAATAAACACGGTTCACCCCAGATGGTGAGAGACTGAATTTTTTCAGTTGCCTTACACTTAACACAGCAGAGTAGTTGAGTCAGATATATTTATTGGCATTATCCTGATGATAATCTGTAGGAGCATCACTAAACATAACCTTAGACTTCCTTTTGGTATTAATTCCTAATTCAACTTGATTAAAATTTTACTGGCATGCATCCTGTGTGACTATTATTGTAGTTTTACTGCTTATACTGTTGAATAATATGTTGACAGATGAATCTATCTCAGAAGATCCAAATGGGCATTATTTAATTTGTTTTATTGAGACAAGAACTTTCTCTTCAACAACATAGTGTAGTAGAGAAACACTATCCAATCAATATACAGAAATAATACATATGCTATGGACATAATTTGATGAGTCTGAACTTGTACAGTACCTATGATGCTGTTGTCAAAATCAAGGAAATAGAGACCCATTTTGTCCCGAAGGACACAATATCATCTTTTTCATTACAGTTTTCTTTTTTTTTTTGTACCGTTATCTAGATGTGACTTTTCTGTAATAGTCTCTGAGAATATGCTCTCATTCCTCTTTCTTTTTTAAATTTCTTTAATAGGGGATGAATGTTTTATAGTACAACCTTCATGAGGCCCTCTGCCATCATGTTCCAGGAACTGATCCCCACACCCACTCCAGAGTCTTTTATTTTGGTGCAATACCCCAACTCCAGTCCAAGTTCAGCTTAGTGTTTTCTCTTCTGATCTTGTTTTTCAACTTCTGCCTGTAAGTGAGATAATCCCATATTCATCCTTCTCTTTCTGACTTATCTCACTTAACATGACTTCTTCAAGCTCCATCCAAGCTGGGCTGAAATGGTGAAATCGCCACTTTTAATATCTGAGTAGTATTCCATTTTGTATATTTATGGTTGTCTGACTGTTTATAGGAGACTTTTCAGAACTTCTTTCAGGTCAGGCTTGGTGATAGTTGATTCTTTCAATTGATGCTTGTCTGAGAAGGTTTTTATGCCTCCTCTAGTCTGAAAAACAGTGTAGCAGGATACAGTAGTCTTGGTTGAAAGCCTTTCTCATTGAGCACTACATAGATTTCTTGCAATTCTCTTCTTGCCTGTAGTGTTTGTGTGGAGTAGTCTGCTACTAATCTTATGAGTTTTCCTCTGTAGGTGACTCTTCGTTTTTCTCTTGCAGCCTTCAGGATCCCTTCTTTATACTTATTCCTTTTTATTCTAAATATGATGTGTCTTGACGTCTTTAAGTATTGGTTAATTCTGTTTGGGACCCTCTGGGCTTCTCGAACTTTTATGTCTTTTATGTTGTCTACACTAGAGAAGTTTTCAGCAGTTATGTCCTGTAGAATGCTTTTTTCCCCTCTCTTTCTTCCTCTAGTAAGCCAACAATGTGTATATTATTTCTTTTGAAGTCATTCCATAGGTCTCTGTTGTTGTTTTCACTATCTCTTAAACTCTTTTTGAGATATCTTACTTCTTTTTTAGTTGTCTCTAATTCATCTTCGATCTTGCCAATTCTGTCTTCAGCCTTATTTATTTTATTCTATCTCCCCTGTACTGTTTTCTGGAGTCATATATTTTGTTACCTTGTTCTGATACTGTTTTGGTTTGTTCATCTATATGTGTTCTTAGCTCGGCTATTTCAGCTTTCAGCTCTCTAATAACCTTGAGATAACTAGTGTTTTCTTCCAGGGTCTCATTCATTGTTTATGCATTTCTGATGACAATTCTTTCAAACTCTTTACTCACTCCTATGATTATTTCCTTAACTAGTGTTTAGATGTTGACATCATTATTTTGTGCTTCAACATTTGGGGGGCTTTTAGCTGGACTCTTGTCCTGGTTCATTTCTCCAATATTTCCTCTTGTTGGTTTAGCTTTTTTATATAGTATAAATGTGACACCCCTGGCCCCTTAGCTTTTTTTGTCTATTAGTGTTTTAATAGTGATTTACAAAATTGTTGTAAAAGGTCCCTCTCTCAGTACTTTTTAAATTTCTGATCACTCTTGCCTGGATTGACTTGTGTCTAAGTAAGGTAATTAAAGGGTTCACAGCTGTGGAAATTGATACTTGTTTCAATATCATTTTAATCCGTGAGTTGGAGCACAGTGGCTTAAAAGCCTCCTTTGTTCTTTTTCTTCTCTGTAGGCTATGGGAACCTGAGGGCTTTTAAACTACAAGTAAGCTTCTTAGCTTATCACTGACTACTGACCAGAGATAAAACAGGATGGGACAGAGATATTCAAGTGGTTATGCAAAGAGACTCTCACAGCCCCACCACTAGGCCATGGAGGTATAGAACTTCTCCTGTGTTTTTTCATTTGTTCTTTGTCCCCTAATGTCAGCACAGGGCCTCCCCACACACACACCCTGCTCCAGTTTCTGAGGGCAGTAGTGATGTAGACTCACAATTAAATTTGGTGAGACTTAGGGGAGTCCTCTCCTCCCATCAGCAATCTTTTTTGTTGGTGAAACAGACTGGAGTTGGTGAATCAACTGGCAAACTGCTGGATTGTTACCAGCCACTTAATCTCTCCCTAGGCTCCTCTCTGTCTAGGAGCCACATGTGCTTGCACTCACCAGTGATTTGGTAGGTTCCTGAAGTCGTTCTAGTCCTTTCTTGTTGTGATCCCAGGTGGTCTCCTTTGGTATTCCTAGTAGACCCAGGAGAGGAGAGGAAAGAAACACAGCTGCTGCTGCTCCATAGCCCTGCCTCTGGAAGTCTGGTTATTAACCTTTTTATCTTTATTTATTTATTAATTGGATAGAGACAGCCAGAAATCAAGAGGGGGAGGTGTGATAGAGAGGGGAAGACAGAGAGAGAGAGACCTGCAGCACTGCTTCAACAGTAGCAAAGCTTTCTCCTTGCAGATGGGGACCAGGTGCTCGAACTTGGGTCCTTGCATATTGTTACATGTGCTCTCAACCAGGTATGCCACCCCTGGCCCCTTAGCTTTTTTTTTTCCTATTAGTGTTTTAATAGTGATTTACAAAATTGTTACCAACCACCAGAGCCCTGTGGTCCCATTCCCTCCAGTGGAAACTGCAGTAGTTCTCCCAAGGTTACAGTTATGGGTTGACTATTAATTCTTTCTACAAGTTTTTCATTATATTTATTTTTTACTTATTGAATATAGACAGCTAGAAATGTAGAGGGGAAGGGGTGTTAAAGAGGGATATAGACAGAGAGACACCTGCAGCACTGCTTCACCACTTGCAAAGTTTTGCCTTTGCAGGTGGGGACCAGGGGCTTGAACTTGGGTCTTTGTGCTTTGTAACATGTGCACTGAACCAGGTGTGCCACCACCCGGCCCCTTGACTATTACTTTTAAAAGTATCTATATTAATATATATTTGCCCCCCTTTTATTTTATATACCCCTGCCTTTCCTTCCTTTCTGAGTCACATCTACACCTATTGCTACTTCTATTTTTCCTCTTTTCTTTTCAGAGCCCTCAGGTCATCTTTCTGTAACACTACTCTGCCTCTGGGGGTGTGGACCAACATTCTTTTGGGGATGCAGAAGGTGTTAGTTCTAGCTTCTGTAGTCCTTTCTCCACTAGACATGGGCATTGCCACATCGATCCAGACCTATAGATTATTTGAGAGTGAGGTCAGATTGTTTATTTGGTCATTTACTTGTTTTCTGATATGTGCCTATGTGGCTATAGGTATCTCTCTTTCTCTCTCTCTCTCCTCTGGGGGGCCTATCACTGGGGCTTTGTGCCTGCTCTACAAATTCATTGTTTCTTTAGGGCCATATTTTTTCATTTTTATAGGATAGGAGATAGAAAAATTGAGAGACTAGGAAGAGATAGGAGGAGGAGAAAATGATAGACATCTGCAGACCTACTTCACATCTTTTGAAGCTACTCCCCAATAGGTGGGGGAACCAGGGACTCCAACCATGATCCTTGTGCATGTCCTTTCACTTTGTACTATGTACAGTCAACCCAGTGTACCACCACCTGACCCACCTGGATGTCCCTCTATGTACTGCCTTAGTAGTTCTCCAAAAGTTTCTAGTAACTTTTTTCTATGTTTTCATTTGTTTCCAGGACTTTTTAATTTTGCCACTTAGATTATCAATGTGCCTCAGTTTTCTACACAACAAATCCACTGCCCCTGGGGTCAGTTGTTCACTTTTTTTTTTTAATTTGGTAGAACAACAAGTAATTGAGAGGGAAGGAGAGACAGAGAGGGAGAGAAATAGAGAAAATTGCAACACTGCTTCGCTGCTCATGAAGTTTATTCATGCAGCTAGGAACCAGGATCCTTGTACAGAGTAGCATGTCACTCAGCCAGATACACCATCACCCAATCCCGCCATAAAGGTTTTAGTTTTCTCTTTGATTTCCTCTTCGAGCCAATAGTTGTTCAGAAGCTTGTGATTTAGTCTTCTCATTTGGGGAGACTTTGGTGCTTATGTTTTGGTGGTTTATTATTTGTCCAATCCCACTGTGGTCTTACTAGATGGAATGATTTCAATGCTACCAAATTTATGCTATACTGTCTTTGTGGTCTAGCATACGGTCTATCCTTGAGAATCCTCCATGTTGTCTCAAGAAAAATACATACTATATTTACTTGGGTTGAAGAGCTCTGAAGATGTCTAGTAGTTCAAGCTATCTATCTATTTATTTAAAAGTGTTGTCTTGTTAATTTTATCTACAGTTTATCTATTTTGAGAGAGTAAAGTTAAGATCCCCTACTTTGAAATGTTTCTATTGATATATCTCCTCAGCTCTAATACTAGTTGTTTTCCATATCTGTACCTGTTCATTGATGCATAGATGCCACTTATTGTCAGACACCCTTGGTTGATCCCCTGAACATTACACAATGTCCATTCCTATCTTTTATTAATATTCCAGTGTAAAATTATATCATGTTACATGTAAGCATGTCTATTCCTACCACTTTATGGTACATTAGCTTATGTGATTGCTTATCAACCACCCACATTGACCATATTTTTGTCCTATCAAATTAAGTGCGACTCTTGTAAACAACATATGGTTGGATTGTCTCTTGATTCGCTCTTCTACTCTGTACCTCTCAATAGGTGAATTTAATTCACTGATAATAAGTGAAATTATGGCTTTAAAATACTTCAGTTACATTACATTATACAAGTACTGAATGTTCTTACCTCATTCTATTATTATAAAAGTCCCTACTTTAGAACTATTTAAAGAGCAGGTTTGGTGGTGATAAATTCCTTCAAATGTCCCCTGTTTGAGATGTTTATCCCTCCATCTAATTCAAATGAAAATCTGGTAGGGTAGCGTATCTAGGCTAGAAACTTTTCTTGTTGAGTACTCTGTAACCATTTTCTTTTGGCCTTTATAGTTTCTAGTAAAAAGTCTGATTATAACCATTTGGTTTTTCTCTATAGATTATACTTTCATTTTCTCCTACTGCATTTAGGATCCTTTATCTTTGGTTTTTACCAACTTAATTATTAAAAATCTTGGTGTGCATATCTCTGTATTGATTTTACTGGGTATTTTCTTAGCCTCATGGATCTCTATAACTCAGGCCTTGACCAGTTTTGGAAGTTCTTTGATATTCTCATCTAGAATGTCTTTCTCCCCTCTCTCTTCCCCATTCTTCTTCTCGATTGACTGTTGGATCTAGGCTACTCCAGGTCTGAAGATTGGCAAAATACCCTATCCTTTCCTCTCAGAGAGTTCCCCTCCACCTTCCATTCTATGCCACAGACTTACTGGTACTGTACCATGTACCTTGTTTTTATGTCTTCCTCCATTCTGGATGAATTCTTCATGTCTCTGTGTAGCCTTTTCCACTGGATATTGATTTACTTTCTTCCTAGTTCTGTCCTATCTATGCTATAATTCCAATGTGGCTTCCCTAGCAGATAAGGAGAGTAGATACATCCTCTATCAGCCATATTGGAACCTCCCCACTTTTTTTTTAATAGCAGAGCACTGCTGTAGTCTAGCTTATAGTGAGGCCATGTATTGAACCTGAGCTTCAAAGCCTCAATTATGAAAGGTTCTTACACTGCCACTAGTGTCATTTCCCTAGTGCTACTGTTTCTTTCTATGTACTAGTTAATTTCTTCTGTCTTCAGATTGATTTGAATTTGTTATTGTATTAAAACACATATATCATTCAATAAGTCATCATTTCCATTTTTAAGTTCACAGTTCAGTGATAATAAAAATATTCATAATGCATCTGGGTGTGACATACTCAGTTAAACTCACACATTGACATGCAGAAGACCCAGATTTGAACCCCAACTCCCTACCTGTAGGGGTAACTTCCCAAATGGTGAAGCAAGTCTGCAGGTGTCTGTCTTTCTCCCTCTCTCTTTCCCCCTTCCCTCTCAATTTCTTTCTGACCTATCAAATAAAAAATAGAAAGCAAAAAAGAAAGAAAGAAGAGGAGAGAAGAAAAGAGAAAAGTAAAGAAGAGAAAAGAAAGAAAAGAAAAATGGCTACCTGGAGTGGTAGATTTGTAGTGCTGATACCAAGCTATGGCAATAACCCTGGTGCCAAAATAAAATAAAATACATATACATAATGTTATGCAACTATTCCCAGCATCCATGTCTCAAACTCTTTTCATCTATTGAGACTGAAATTCTATTCCCACTGAACAATGACCACCCACTGTTCCATCCTCCAAGACCTGAAAAATGACAACTGTGTTTTCTGTCTCACTGATTTTGATGACTCTAATGTTACAGAGATCATTTACTTTCCTTACAGTTTCAATATATTTTATTTATTTTTCGTGACTAAGTGTTCTGTTTATGACTAAGAGTGTTCTGTTGAACAGGACTTTCGGGGTATCTCTCTCCCTCTCCGGTGGGGTGGTCTCCAGGGGAAAGGTAATGGAATGGTTCTTTCTCGCTCATGACAGGAGTGACACGAAGTAAAAGACACCAGGGGACTCTTAGCGTGCCTAGAATCTGAGTCCTAGAGTCCCAGAATCCTAGAGTCCATTTATTAGCAAAATGGACATGAGTTAAATAGAAAAGCAATGGAGGTAATTATTGTTGAAATATGTCAGAAATTACAGGTTTCTTAACAGTCAGCATGCCCCTAAGGTAGGGGGCTGGTATGACAGGAATTGATGAGATACAAGACAGTTATTTTCCATGTCACAAGCAACTTAATTATCCAAAGGTATTTGAGAGAAGCATAGGAGCTGAACCCGTAGGTTGAGACAGAAAGAAGATGAATATCAAAAGGCCATATAGTTTGGAATTTCTCTTGTCTGGGGTCTGAGGTGTGTGTTGAAGTGTGTGATATGGTGTGTTCTTCTGTGATCAGAAGGTGACTTTGAATAAGTGAATCTGCGGCCATGTGGCCTGTGGTTAATGGAGGGAAGTACTGGGGTATCTGTGGGCCTGAGAGTCAAGAAGGAAAGAACCTAGTCTGAGTTTCCCCCCTTATGCTCACCTCGGTTGAGAGAGACTTACCAAGAGGTTATCTTCTCAGACCTCCATCCAAAGATGGGGGTGGTTCTCCCTAAGCTCTATCAGGCTTACACATGTTCCCAAGACAGGACTGGTGAAAGTGGACATCCTTGACTTGTTCCTGACCTTGAGGAGAAAGCTTTTAGTTTTTGACCATTGAATATGAAGTGTTGTGTGGATTTGTCATATAAAGCTTTTATGTTGAGATACTTTCTCTTTATTATTAGGCTGTCGGGTGTTTTTAGTTACGAAACGGTGATAGAATTTTGACAAATGACTTTTCTGTATCATTTAAGATAATTGTGTCACTACTTTTATTCTTTCTGTTAGTGTGGTGAATTTCAATGATTAATTTTTATGTATATGTTGAGCCAACTCTTAATTTCAGGGATAAATTCCACTCGTTTGTTTAGTATAACCCTGCCCACATAGTGCCAAATTTGTTTGCTAGTATTTTGTTGAGGGTTTTTGTACCATTGTTCATAAACATATTGAGCTATACTATCATTTTCTTGTAGTGTCTTTCCTTTTGATACCAGAGTGGTGCTTCTGTCATGCAATGTCTTAGGAAGTCTTTCCTCCAATTTAATTTGCAATTCTTTCTATGGATGTTGTAAGTCTCCACTGCAAAATTACAAAATAGTTACATCAGACAGATTTTTCCAACATAGTATAATTGTTATTTATCTAAGTAGATAGTTTCCTGGTATTTCCCATTATTCTATTATCTTCCCAGTAGTCTCTCTTAGATGCTTAAAAATAAACAGCATTTTTATTATTTTGCCTTTTGTACTTGAAATGTTAGCTGGTTTATTTTCACGTATATTTCATGCATGGAAGAAATATCAGGTGACTTGGAAGATTTTGTGGAATGGTAGAACACTGGGCATGTGTGCATGAGGTCCTAAATTCAATCCTGAGCACTGCATATACCAGAATGATGACTGCCCCGCCCATGAAATAAATAAAAATGACTTTGAAAAATGATCTCAGCTTCTACTTGCACATATTCTCTATTTATATGTAATGTTCTCAATATTTTACATTTCTAATAGAAAAATCTAATTTTTGTTGCCTGTTAAACAAGTTCTCTGAGAATTACATGTGTGTGAACCCATGTGAACAAAGTTACCTATTTGACACTGACATTTCAATTGTGCTGATTTCCCAGATCTAGCTCTTTGATGTTATTTTGCAGTTTCATTTAATTGACCAGTGCCTATAGCGTGCTTGTTTCTGATTTTTTCTGTTTTTTGGAATCCGTGTAAGTTTCAAGTGTATAGCTTAACACCTCAGCATTTATGTATTAGTATACCACACTACGCATACTCACATTTTTATTTTGCCTTCTAAAATCCTTAGTTGGAGTCATGTTTACCTTATTTTTTTCTTGTCCTTTGATTTTGGAATTGCATTGTGTTATTGGAGTCATTGCCTGTAAAACTTAATAGCTATATCCTTTTCTGTATCTAGATTCAATTGTTTCCTATTGCTTCCCACAGTGGTGGGGATTTTTAGATAGTCTACTTCTCATTCCCTCCCCTTCCTGTTAACCCCCATATTTTTTTCTATTTGTTGTCATGGTTCTAGATTGTTTTATTTAAAACATAGTCTTACTTTGATTTAACACAAAGCTATTGATTTGTGATCTTTTCACTTACAGTTGTTTCTTGATTCCTAAATCATTCTTCCAGATGAATCTACCCTTTCCTCTAACATTTATTTCAGAGATGACCTATAAATTGTTAAATTAAAAAACTTCTTGGGTGTCTGAAAACATCATTATTTTATGATGATTTTAAATAATAAAGGAATAGCGTGTTTTTCAACTCTATTTCTTTAAAACAGTGAATATTTTTTTCCAGACCATTTTCTTGTGCCAAGTTGCCTAAGTCAAAGCATTTCTATTATATGTGGATACGTATTTGTCCTCTCTGAAAGATTTTATGTTTTTTGCCTTGACCCTCATGTTCTAAATCATCACTGCTGTGGGAAGATTTCTGATGTGTTTTGATTCACCTGCTTGGCATATGTGTTTTTTTTTTTTAATTTATTATGTCTCTGTTTAGTTTGCAGACACATTGCTATGCTATTTATTTTTTTGAGGACAATTGATTTTCGTCATTCTTTATTCATTCTAATTCACTCCAATTTCTCTTTCTTGTAATTATATAACCTGATTCAAACTTCTGGGTATAGATTATATTTAATGTAGTATTTATTTTTTAATATTTATTTTTGTACATTTTTATTTATTTATTAACACAGATGAATAGAAAGCATTATTCTAGCACTTGGGATGCTGAGAATTGAACTGAGGACTCAAATATTAACACTTGTAAGTTATGTGCTTTCCACACTGCACTACTTCCCTGGCCCTTGTTCAGTATTTCTTATGCCTAGTATAAACTATTTTGAAACAGAGCATACTACCGATTCTCTAATTTGTTCTCAGCATATTTTTTCCCTCATATTTTTGAGGGCTTTTTTTTCCAACTAAGATTGTCTTTGGGGCTCAGTCTCTGTATGTTAAATCTACTGCTCCTGGCATTTTTGTTTTTGCTTTTGTTTTTGTTGTTAGAGAAAGAGTGAAATAGAGGAAGGAGGGAGGAGGCCAGGCAGAAATGTGAGGCAGGTCTGCAGGTATCTATCTTTCTCTTTCCCTCTTCATCTTCCCCTCCTCTCTCAATTTCTCTCTGTCCTACCAAACAAAATCAACAACAGTAATAACAATAACAATAAGGGCAACAAAAGTGGAAAAAATGGCCTCCAGGATCATTGGATTCATAGTGCAGGAACCAAGCCCTAGCGATAACCCTGGAGGCAAAAAAAAAAAAAAAGAAAGAAAAAGAAAAAAAGCAAACAAAAAAAAAAAAGGAGGGAGAAGAGAGCAGGAGAGCAGAAGCAGAAGAGAGAAACAGGCACAACAGCCTACATTCCTACATAGACTACATTCCTTCTTACATCCTTATGTCAACATGTGTCTGTTTCTTGCCAATAGAAACTATTTGAAGAGGTAATTAGGGTTACCTGTAGTCCTGGAGGTAGGACCCTGGTCCGTCCGTTGAGACTGGTGACCTTATAAGAAAAATAAGACAGGGTCGGTAAGATAGATCATTTGGGAAGGAGCTTGCTTTGGATCGAGTCTGGCTCCACTGGGTTGTAGGAAGCTTTGGGACTGTAATCCTTTCCCCTTCCCATTTCCAGCCTCAGGTTCTATCCAGGTAATCAAAAAATATATAATTTCATCTTTTTCATGCTAAGTAGTGTCTCACTTCTTCTTCTAGTGTTTGCCCTTCTTCCGTAGCCAGCCAACAGTGTCAGGTTGAAAGCTGTCAGGAGCTGTTTGTTGCTGGCTTTGAAAGTGACTGGGATCCATGTGGATTCAGTCTGCTAGGAAGGATCGTCAGTTTCCCAAATGAATGGGTACTCACGGGATGCACCACGAGAAGGTCGATCCAATGCATCCCACTGTCTCACTGATTATCTATTTCACGATTTCTTTACTTTTTCATCTGTTGACGGAAATTCATGTTGATGTGGTATTTGGGGTATTATGAGTAGTGGTACTATAAATATCATGGTAGATAGATACTTTTGAATTAGTGTTTTTTATTTTTTTAAATTTTTTATTATCTTTATTTACTTATTGAATAGATGCAGCCAGAAATTGAGAGGAAAGGGAGATAGAGACAGAGATAGAGACACCTGCAGCATTATTTCACCAGTCATGAAGCTTTCCTCCTTAAGGTGGGGACCAGGGGCTTGAAACTGGGTCCTTGTGCACTGTAACATGTGCAATAAACCAGGTATGCCAGCACCCAGCCCCGAATTAGTGTTTTATAGCCTTCTTATAAATAACTCAGAGTGGAAACCACAAACATTTGGGAAGACCTGAATGAATTTGCAAATAAATCCCAAGCCTAAAATCAAACTGTAGCTCTAGTCCTTATCTTGATTTCTGTTTGTCTTTTGTTTGTTTGTAGAGACAGGAGAGAGAGAGAGAGAGAGAGAGAGAAGGCAATACCAAAGCTGCTGTTAGTGCAATGGGAGATGGGCTTCAACTTGGGTTACACACATGTCAAACCAACATACTACTCAACTGAACTATTTAACCAGCCACATCCCCATCTCTCTTTATTTTACTTACTTCTTTAGTTTTTTTTTTTTTTTTCATTGGCTAGGACAGAGAGAAATTGAGAAGGGACATGGATAGAGAAAGATAGATGCCTATAGACCTGCTTCACCATTTTTAAAGTATCTCCCCTACAGGTGGGGAACAGGGGCTTGAACCTAGGCACTTGCATATGATAATATATTTGTTTAACCAGGTGCTCCACTGCCCAGTCCCTGCCAGCTCCACATCTTATTTCAATCTCACTGAGATTCTGAGAAGAGAATCCAGTTATTCTGTCCTCAGATTCTCAATTAAGAGAAAACGAGAGTTAATAAATTAGCTGCAATAAGCTTATAAATGGCTATGTAGCAATAGAAAATATTGCAGGAATTTTATTTTTCATCTTCATATCTCAACTTACGACTTCTCTCAGGAGCATAGCTGTTAACTGCTTTTAGTTTTGAGGGAGAAAAATGTATTTTTATTTCAAGAACCTCTACACTTTTCCCCAGGCATTTTTGCAATTTTATCTTTCTTTGTAAGGTTTTATTGACCCTCTTCTCTGAGTGGACTATTTCCTGCATTATGTTTCCATAACAATGGTTTCAATGCTTCCTGTGATTAGAAGCTCTCCCATATCCATTCAATATCTCCAATTCCCAGTCTTAACTACCAATCACGGTTCAGCAGCAAAGCTAATTCTTTCATAAAAGTATCATTGATCTAATTCAGCTTTTGAGCTGCCTTTCTTCATAACTAGAAGAGAATCCCAAGCCTCTTACTAATTTCTTGTGTTGTTCTTTGTATCTCTGTTTCAGAGACATTTGGTTATCCTTGTAAATAGGAGATATCACAGTAGGACCTGTGTTGGCTTGCATAGAGGAGGTGTTCAGTTTGGGATGGCTAGATAGATGGGTAAAAAGGTAAACTAATGAGTAGTGAATGCTAGTAATGGGCCTTTATGTTCCTATCAAGTTTCTTCACTTCCTTCTCTTCCTGATGCATTCTCACTACTTTTTTCAGATATACAGACATCCATGAGACACACACCTGAAAATGCATTACATGAAAAATTATGTAAATCTAGTATTTTACAGTTCTAATTCTCCATGGGGGAAATCACTTGGTGCATCAGCGGTAACTATGCTCATACAACTGCTAACACAATTCAGTGCATTCTGTATTTACTATACATTGTACTGACAAAACTGAAGTCAAAGACCTTAATAATCAAGCCAAACGGTGAGATTACTAGTCATAATGTAGAGAAAAATAATTATAGTAATGCTTTAGGAGTCATAATTTTGTTAGACATCTAAGCAAATGAAGTGTGTGGATTTGAATAATGTTGTAAGTGGTTCATCAAGACAGTTATTACCAATCTACCAAAAGTAAGAGGAAAATCATTATCAGCTGCCATTATAATGAATTTGGAATAATTTAAATGGCAAACACTTGTTATTTCTCATAATTTTAGGTTATCATAAGCAACTGTTTGTAGACTGCCAATTGATTCTGATACTGAATTATGGATATTAATAAATTAAGTTTAATTATACTAGAATTCCTTATTTCCATTTTAGTTTAATAATATTTTTATTAGTAATTAGTGTGTTACAAAATTATAGGCAAAGAAGATATATCAATGAATAAATCAGATATAACTCCATGATATTACACAAGGTTTATAATTTTTTATTGTTGTCATCGTTGTTGGATAGGACAGAGAGAAATTGAAAGAGGAGAGGAAGACGGGGAGAGAAAGATAGACACCTGCAGACCTGCTTCAACACTTGTGAAGCAACCCCCCTGCAGGTGAGGAGCTGGGGGGCTAGAACCTGGGATCCTTATGCCAGTCCTTGAGCTTTGCGCCACCTGTGCTTAACCCACTGTGCTTCCGCCCGACTCCCATAAGGTTTATAATTTTAGTAGGACAAGAGAGGCAGTAAATACAGAAACATACTTCCCAATACAGTAAAAAGACAGTTGTTGACATGTCTTTCATCTCCTATGATAGGTGTCTTCAGACCACTTCCACCACTGACCGTAGTCTCTCATTATCACCCTGTGCACCTATGAGTGGGATCATCAGGTCTGCATCATTCTTCTGGCTTAACATGATTAAGTGGGATCATCAAGTCTGCATCCTTCTTCTGGCTAAACATGGTTAACATCTCCCTTAACATGATTCTTTTGAGTTCTAGCCATAATACGGCAAAAGAGAATATTTTGTTGTTTCTTACAACTGAGTAGTGTTTTGTTGGGGAATGTCTAATACAATTTATCTTTATATCACAAGCCCATTAAAGAGTTACACAAACTATGATTTAATCAAGCACTCTGTGAGACTGACAATTCCATAACTTTCCAGAAATTAGTGGGAAAGACCCACTTCCACCAGATCGATCACCTGAGAACTAGTGGAAAGCTAAGTGACTTGTAATACTCCGGGTAATGTATCTGCTTAAGATACCACATGGGGTTAATTAAATAGACATGTGTGAATATACATGTTATAATAGAATATGCATGTTATAATATAATATAATACATGAATATACATGTAATAATAACTGATGTCCCCACTATTCAGTATATGTCCCATGTAATTGATCTTTTGGATAATTAGTTCCCATCTCTTTGCCAAAGGTTTCTTCTCTATTTCATTATTTTCATTGATGTACCTTCTGCACTTCATTTTTCTTGTTAATGTGCCCATTATGCCTTTTGATGATGTGGGATCTCTTGGAATGTTATTTTTTGTATCTCCTCAATACAAGCCAAGCTGCCACAATACTGAGTGCAGCATTCTTCTGTCTACTATAGACAGTAGAGTGTTTGCCATACCAACTTTTCTAAGAGTTAAACTAAATCTTAGAATACTTTTTCCTGGGAGTCCGGCGGTAGTGCAGCGGGTTAAGTGCAGGTGGTGCAAAGTGCAAGAACCGGCGTAAGAATCACGATTCGAGCCCCCAGCTCCCCACCTGCAGGGAAGTCTCTTCACAGGCAGTGAAGAAGGTCTGCAGGTATCTTTCTCTCCCCTTCTCTGTCTTCCCCTCCTCTCTCAATGTCTCTTTGTCCTATCCAACAAGGACATCAATAAAAACAATAATTACAATAATAAAAAAAAGAATATTTTTTTCCTTTTTTGAATAACTGTTGGAGTTAACTTGCATGGAGACTGAAATCTCAGAGCAGAGTGCCACTGAAAAGAATACCACAGTATTCCATTGTGTATATATACTTGGATTTATATACTTTCTTAGCCATTTATTTGTAGTTGACCATCTGAGTAGTTTACAGGTTTGAGCTATTACAAATTGTGACACTATGAACATATATCTCTTTGCAGAGGCAGTGTGTGTGTGTGTGTGTGTGTGTGTGTGTGTGTGTGTGTGTGTGTGTGTGTGTGTGTTCTCTAGGAGAAAAACTGCAATATCATCGTGTAGATCTATTTCAAATATTCTGAGGAGTCCAGATTCTTTCCAAAAAGGTTAAGCCAATTTATATCCCCCACCAGTAGTTTAGAAATGTTTCCTCTCCCCACCCCACACATCCTCACAAGCACTTGTGGCTTCTGCCCTTTCTGATGTATGACATTCTCACAGGTGTAACATGATATATCATTGTTCTCTTTATTTGTAGTTGTGTACTAATCAATGACTGAGAATTTCTTCATATATGTGCTGGTCATCTGGAACTTTTCTTCTGTTTTATTGCCACCAGTCATTACTACAATTCTGTGCCTGCACAATGATGGGAATAACCCACTGGTCCTGGTGGCCATATATCTTTTATTTCTTTTTTATGTTCCCTCTTCTTTTTTGTTAGATAGTACTGAGGTCAATTGAAATGGCAGAGGAATACAGAAAGGAAAAGAGAGTTACACTTTCAGTGGTGCAGCTAATTGAGATTATACTTTTTATGTGCAAGAACCCAAGTTCGAGCCTTCACTCCCCACCTGCATAGGTTAAATTTCAGGAGCAGTGAAAAAAATCTGAATTCTTCCCAGACATGCCCTAAACCTCTAAAATATATTCATTTATGAATGGCATAGAGATGAGTAAATTAACTTATACCAAAAACTGTGATAGTTTCCTGGTAACAGGTACCACATTCTTGGTTTAACTGCTTCCTTGTGTTGCCATTGATTATTAATTATTATTAATTTTTCTTGACAATAATATCTGCACTTGATAATATTTAAAATAACATTTCATAGATAGTACTGCTATTCACATTGAATCATAACAGCAATGATGTAATAATCCCATTTTGTTGAAAAACTCACTTTTCAACTGATTCTGGTAATGTAGCTGATTCTCTTAATTGTTAAATCCTCCACTGACTTGCCATATAATGGTTTTACTGTTGTTTTCTGACTCCATTATATCATTTATCATTGCAATATGTTTTCATAATTTTATTTTTCCTTTCAAAATTTTGTGTTATAGTTGTTCTGGAAAAGATATCTTTGCCAGTTAGGATGATTTCACTACTCAGAAATTCAGTCATACAGGAAAAGCAAGATAAATATTGAGTCTTTATTTCTTTATTGCCAACTTTCAGAATCAGAAGTTGAAATTGTAGTAATTTCTAATGGTGTCCAGTGAGTATTTTAGATAAATATGCCACATATTTCAGTAAAATAATACACATTATAAAATCTAGTTGTTTTCTAGAAAAATGTCATTACCAATGAGTTATGGACATCAGAGTAATTGCCCACATGCCCAATGACCTGAGATGATTGTTGCATCTGAACTATATATTTTTTTATTTTTATTCATAAAAAGGAAACACTGACAAAACTATAGGATAAGAGGGGCACAACTCCACACAATTCTTACCACCAGAACACTGTATTCCATCCCCTCCCCTGATAGATAGCTTTACTATTCTTATATAAACAAACGGGAATGAGATTTAGGAAATATAAGCAGGAGAGAAGATTGGAGGAAAGGGGACCTGAGAATTTATGTTGTACTTTTAGAGAAAACAGAATTATTGTCTCTTTTATTTTCTCTTCTTGACACCCTTACTACTATTATTATTATTTTTTAAATAACCAGATCACTGCTCAGCTCTGACTTATGGTGGTGCAGGAGATTGAATTTGAGACTTTTGGAGCCTCAGGTATGAGAGTCTCTTTGCATGACCATTATGCTATCTACCCCCTATACCACCCTTACTATTTATGTAGATCTATCAACAGCTGTCTATAAGGAAAAAAAACTGATGAAACTGAATTGTCTAAAGTATACTGTTCACCCAACCACGCACAAGACAAAAATATTAACCACCCACCGATAAGAGATCAGTTTCTCAGAAACCCTGCATTTGCTAGTAACCTTTCTATGAGCTTTCCTTGAGCTAACCTATTTATAGATAAGAATCCCCACCTATTTTCTGTGTCTATTTTGAAATGGCATTGGTTCATTAGTATTGGAAGTCATTTCCATTAAACTTAGTGACCAGGCTATAGCTTTGCTATTAGTTTAACTTTTTGACAGTCTAATTAGCTTAATTTTAAGGCAGGAGAAACTTTTTGCTAAGGGTGTTTGAATTACTTTCACACACATAATATCTGCAGTTGATGTCTTACTATATAAAATTTTTCTAAGATTAATTTGACAGAGATAATATCTATTGAAGGGCTTGAGAATATGACATTGCTGTGCTATGATGAAGGATCTAAATAAAATCTAATCACTTCCTTTCAGACACCTTATGAATCTCTCCAAAGTCATAATATAAATTCAAGGTCTAGACATATGGCAGAGTTTAGTTTGTTCATAGGAGGGTTGAAAGTGGAAAGTTACAGAGAAAAAATACAGATGGCAAATAAGCACATAGAATGGTATTCTATGTCATTAACCATCAAAGAAAGCAAATTAAAACACATGAGATATTATTACACTTCTATCAGAAGCTGAAATAAAAATTAAAAAAAAAAACAGTGATAGCTCCAAATGCTACAGAAGATGGAGAACTCATCATTCTTATGCTACTAGTGGACTGTAAAATAACAAAGTGATTCAAGTAAACAAGTCAACAATTTCTATAAAAAAAAAAAGATTGTAGGAACAGGAAACATGACCCAGCAAATGAGCAGTTGGGTGTTTATTTATTCTAGAAAATGAATAATCATCTTCACACAAAAACCTGCATATGAATGTTCGTAGAAGTTTTCTTCTTAATATCCAGAAACTGATAACAACTCACATGTTTTTTAAATGAGAAGATGACTGAAAGAAATGTGGTAAATTCATGGCTTGAAATACTACTCATATTAAAAAGGGGTAAAATACAGATACGTGTATCCACCTTGATTCATCTCCACATATTAAGTACTAAATAAAATAAAGCCAATTACAAAAACTATGTACTGTATAGTTTCATATATATATATATATATATATATATATACATATATATATATACATAAACACATGTGTGTCATTGTGTGTTTGGTATATGTCAAAATATAGAAATGTAGAATAGATTAATTGTTGCTATGTGTTAAGTAGAATTGAGCAGAAGAGTTTTGGTATGCTTCTAGATCTGCTTCTGGGATCCCTTCTGTTACATTGCTTGATGTTGTGGTCTATTTACATGGTCATTCTGTTACACTGGTTTGGTCTCACTCCCCCTGCCTCTGGGAGATTTTGGTTTAGTCCTTGCTAGTTGGCGCTTCTTCCTTCTACCCGCCTCCTATCCTATGTACTTCCTTGGTTCCTGACTCTGCCGCTGGAAGAGAGGAAAGACAAGAGTTGGGTTGTGATTAGATTAGATTACTTTTTTGAAGAGTTCACTCATGAATAAAGAAATACTGCTTCACCGCTCAGCATTGTGTCCCTGGTCGTCTGTCTCCCACCGTGAAGCTTGCCTGGCATACTGGTGCCCTGAACTTTGACTGACAGAAGAGGGAAGTGATTTTTGCTACAAAACGGCAAATGGAGAAACCCTTGTGAATGAAAAGTTCAGTATTTTGTTCATATGTATACAAATATATAATTTGTGGTATTATATTGTTGTTTTATATTATTTTGTGTAATTAAAATTTACTTTTATGAATTTTATTAATGACTACTGGTGATTTAAAATATTATAGGATAATAGGCATATCATTTCACAAATTGTAGCAGTCCTACAAATAAATTTCTGTGCTCTCACCCCCCTCCAAACAAAGGCCATAGCCATAGTTCTCCCAAGGCCATAGTTATAAGTTGACTATATGTATATGTGACAAATACAGTATATGCATATGTGTATAAATATGTATGTATTTTTGCTCTTTTTTCATTTTTATTTGTGATTAATGGTATGTTATAGTATTGTAAGATTACAGTGTATAGTTCCACACAACACCCACCATCAAATTTCTGTTCCCACTCTCTACCTCCTGAAGAGAACTGCTATAGTTCTCATAAGTCTTGCCTCTAATTTGTTTTCAAGTTCATGTATATTAGTTCTATAGATTCCACACATAAGTGAAACAGTCTGTTTGTTTTATTTCATCTCTTTACTTATTTCACTAAGCATAATTACCTCCAGCTCCATCCATATTATCCCAAAGATCACAATATAATCTTCCTTGATCTTGACTAGTATTCCATGGACTATATATGCCATAACTTCTTAGCCAATCATTTGTTGATGGGTATTTCGGTTGTCTCCACTCTTTGGCTGTTGTGAATAATGCAGCTATGAACATAGGGGTACATATGTCTCTTCTAATTAGTGTTTGAGTGTCCACTGGATACAGGCCTAAGATTGGTATTGCTGGGTCATAAGGTACTTCCAATTTTATTTAAGGACTCCCCATACAATCTTCCAAAGTGACTGTAGTAGTGTGCATTTCCACTAGCAGTGAAACAGACTTCCCTTTTATCCACAATCTCTCCAACACCTGTCATTTCCTGTTTTGTTGATGTAAGTCATTCTCAGGTGTGAAATGGCACCTCAGTGTAGTTTTAATTTGTATTTTTCTAATAATAATTGAAGTGGAGAGTTTCTTCATGTGTCTGAGCCATGTGTATTTCGCCTTTGGAAAACTGTGTAGTTCTTTGGCCCATTTTTATTTTATTTTATTTATTTATATTTATTTATTATTTATTTTCCCTTTTGTTGCCTTTGTTGGTTTTTATTGTTGTAGTTATTATTACTGTTATTGTTGTCATCGTTGTTGGATAGGACAGAGAGAAATGGAGAGAGGAAGGGAAGACAGAGAGGGGGAGAGAAAGATAAACACCTACAGACCTGCTTCATCACTTGTGAAGCAACTCCCCTGCAGGTGGGGAGCCGGGAGCTCGAACCTAGGTACTGACACAGGTCCTTGCTCTTCACACCATGTGAGCTTAAACCACTGCACTACCACCTGGCTCCCCCATTTTTTATTGGGTTATTTTTGCTTCTTTTGTAGATCTGTACCAGTTATGTATAGATATTTGATATCAGTTATTTTTCTGATGTGATATGTGTAAATAACTTCTTCCATTTACTAGGTTGTCTGGTTATCCTTGTGTAGTTTGCTTTTGATGTATAGAAGCTTTTCAGTTTCATATAATAACATTTATTTACACTTGTTGTCATTTCCCATGACCATGGGGTTGAATAATCAGACAGCAGGTTTTGCAGTGTGACACCTGGTTAAGCACACATATTACCATCAAGGACCAGGGTCCAAAGTTCCTGTCCCCTACCTGCAGGGGGATGTTTTACAAGTGGTGAAGCAAGTCTTCATGTGTCTATCATTCTCTCTCCCTTTCTATCTCCCTCTACCTCTCCATTTCTCTTGGTTCATCTATTTAAAAAAATACAGTCTCCAAATACATGTTTGATGTGAAGATCCTGCAAAGTTTCACCAACGTTTTCTTCTAAAACTTTTAGAGTTTCTGGCCTAATATCCACATATTAGAGCCATTTGATTTGACCTTGGTGTATAGTGATAGGTAGTAGTCGAGTTTCACTATTCTACATGTGGCTGTCCAATTTTCCCAGCACCATTTGTTGAAAAGAACTTCTTTACACCATTGAATGGTTTTGGCCCTTTCTCATATATTAAATGGTTATATATGTGTAGCCTCATTTCTGGCCTTTCAATTTTGCTCCATTGGTCACTTTTTTTTTTATTCCAGTAGCATGCTATTTTAATTACTACTGCTTTTTAGTATAAACTAAAGTTAGAGAACATGATAACTCTGTGTTTTTCCTTTTTTTCTCAGAAATTTTTTGGCTATTCATGTTTTTGTTTGTGTGTGTGTGTGTGTGTGAATGTGGGGGGTCCTGAGAAAGTTAAATAAAGAACTCAATCTCATTTACAACTGAACTTAAAAAGATAAAATACCTTGGAGGGAACCTCATACAACAAGTGAAGAAACTTTACAATGAAAACTATAGAACATTGCTAAAATAAATAGTGGACACACAGAAGTGGAAGAACATTTCTTTTTCCTGGATAGGAAGAATAGACATTATTAAAATATCCATTGTACCAAAATCAGTGTACAGTTTCAATGCAATTCCTATCAAGACCCCCAATGGAATTTTTCAAGCAAATTGAACAAGCTATCCCAAAATTTGTGCAGAAACACACACACACACACACACACACACACACATGAATAGCCAAAAATTTTCTGAGGAAAAAAAGAAAACATGGAGGTATCACGTTCTCTAACTTTAATTTATACTAAAAAGCAGCAGTGATTAAAACGGCGTGCTACTGGAATAAAAAAGTGACCAATGGAGCAAAATGGTCATGTCAATTGACTCCTTGTTTGTATACAGAAATGCCACAGATTTATGGGTATTGATTTTGAATCCTCCTGTACCAAATGTATCAATTATTTTGTTCTTTTTATTATCTTTATTTATTTATTGGATAGAGATAGCCAGAAATTGAGAGGAAGGGGGACATAGAGAGGGAGAGAGACAGAGAGACATCTGCATCACTGCTCTACCACTTGTGATACGTTCCCTCTGCAGGTAGGGACTAGGGACTTGAACTTGGGTCCTTGTGAATTACATGTGCACTCAACCAGGTGTGCCACCAATTATCCCAACCAAATATATTTATTATTTCCAGTATTCTTTTATGCTGGATCTCTAGGTATATTATCATTTCATCAGCAAATAATGATACTTTGATTTCTTCCTTTCCAATATGTATACCTCTGATATTTTTCTTGTCTGATTATAGTGGTATAGCCCTTGAGAATTATGTTGAATAACAACAGGGATAGTAGGTATCCTTGTCTTGTTCCAGATAAGAAAATATTGATGACTGATTATAGAAAAAAAGCTACAGGATAAGGAGGAATAAAATTGGACTATGGATTTAGTTTGTTATAATGAGTAGAAAATGACTCATAGTTTCTGAGCTGAATTATTTAGTCGATGAATGCAAAGATTAAGTGAGGGATTTGCAATGAAGATCAAGATCTCAATTTTGCAAGTACTGAGTCCAATACATCTGTGAGATAGCCAAGAAGAGATGTTAACAAAACTTGTGGATGAGTCTCAAGCTCAAAGGAGATGTTAGCACTGCCAAGGCAAATTTGAATGCAATCGATGACTGAGTAACATTTAAGACATGGTAATAGGTGGGATTGGTGGTGATTAATGTGGAGATGAAAAGAGGAGGGCTCAGGGAAAATTCTAAATTTCCACATTGGGGAAAAAAATAACAAGGGACCAGAAAATTAGCTAATTTGGATAATGCACTGCTTTGCTATGTGTGTAACCCAGGTTCTAGCCCAGCTCCCACTTCAGTGAAGGAAGCTTCAGCACTATAGCCTCTCTCTCTCTCTCTCTCTCTCCTTCCTACTTCTGTACCTCCTTTTCTCCCTATCTGTTTTGTATCTCAAACATATTAAAATTTATTTAATTAGAAAACTAGCTAGGGGTAAGGGGAAGTTAGTCAGCCTGTTAGAGCACCAACTTCTATAACTGAATTTCCCAAGGTAGCAGGGGTATCAGATGTGATTCTTGGTATGATCTTATGCCAGAGCTGAACAGTGTTCTGGTCTTTACTCTCCTTCCTTTCTCTCTCTCTCTCTCTCTCTCTCTCTCTCTCTCTCTCTCTCAACAATTCTTAAACAAACAAAAAAAGAACATACATCAAGGAAGGAAAAAAATAAAAAGTCACGTGGAAAATAAGATGTACTTTGGCAGTGGTAAGTTTTCTTGCCTACCACAGCAACATATAAGTTGTTCATAATTTTACATTAAATGATTATTTGGAGCTATGAGAAAGAACTAGGACCCAACAATGGTGTACTTGAAAGTGAAGATAACTCTAGAAAAAATATTAGGAAGGGGGCTAGGTGGTGGCACACCTGGTTAAGTGCACACAAACTACAGTGCTCAAGGACCTGGGTTCAAGCCCTTGGTACCCACATACAGGGGGAAAGCTTCATGTATGCTGAAGCAGGGCTGAAGATGTCTCTCTGTCTCTCTCCCTCTCTATCTCCACCTCCCTTCTCAATTTCTCTGTCTCTATCCACTAATAAAGATTTAAAAATCAATTTAAATAATATTAGGAAGTAAACAAATAGAAGGAAAATGGCTGATGGTGGTTTTTGGGTCAAGAAAGAGCTTTTGCTGAAGCTATTTCCTTGAAAATTTTGATAGATTAATGTTTACGGTAGAGATGGTGTTCATTTTGAAAATGTCGTTACTATAAGAACTGATTTACTGGGAGGTTCAGAGGAGATGGCTGAAAATTTGACTTTCTTTTGCAATAAGATTGCTGCTACAAAAAAAAAAAGAGAACAGTAACACATAACATACATTGTTTTGGGAAGATAAAATAAATGAAACTATTCGGTTGATATGTATTTTAAAGGAGTGTGATAAATATTTGAACTGGATGCAAAAAATGGAGGTGACGGATTCCTAGGACACATTAGAAGCTACGGGAAACTACTTACTTGGACAGAAAGAATGAAGAAAAGACTATGGACAATAATACTACCACTACATCAGGTTGATGAGCTAAACAGCAGCATAGAAGATACTTGTTACTATATTTTTAATTTTTAGTAGTAGTTTAATATTGATTTAAAAAATTATAGGATAAGAGTCCCAGGCAGTGTTGCACCCAGTTAAGCATACATAATACTATGTGCAAGGACCCATGCAAGGATCTGGGTTCCAGCCCTTGGCTCTCCACCTGCAAGGGGGATGCTTCACAAGCAGTGAAGGAAGTCTTCAGGTATCTATCTTTCTCTCTCCCTCTTTTCTCCCTTCCCCTTTCAATTTCTCTGTCCTATCCAATAAAATAATAAAAATGGCCACCAGGAGCAATGGATTTGTAGTGCTGTCACCAAGCGTAAGTGATAACCCTGAAGGAAAATAAAACAAGTACAAGATAACAAGGGTACAACTCCACACCATTCCCACGACCAGAGTTCTGAAATGCCAGTCCCTCCATTGTAAGCTATGGCAGTTCTTCTAAGGTTGCTAACATGGATTAACTATTATTTCTACAATTATCTGTCCATATTTGTATATATTTTCCCCCTTTCTGTGGTCCCATCTTCTCTTCCTTTCCAAGTCAAACATACACCTATTACTACATCCAACTGTCCCTCCCTTTTTCCTCTTCTCTCTGGGTCCTGATGGACTTGGAGTTCAGAACCCACTGGTCATATTAACCCCTATCATTTCTCCCCCATTGGAAGTATGGATCAAATACTGTTTGGGGTGCAGAAGTTGGAAGGTCTGGCTTCTGTGATTGCTTCTCCACTGGATATGGGTGTTAACAGGTCAAACTATACACCCAACCTATTTCTAGCTTTCCCTAGTAGGGTAGAGTTCTAGAGAGATGGGGTTTCAGGACACATTGGTGAGGTCATCTGCTCAGGATGGAATTATGATGGCATCTGCAACTTGGTGGCAAGATATAAAGCAAGACAAAATGATTAATGAACAGGAAGCAAAAAGTAGGAGCAGAGCATAGGAGAATAAGGATCTTAGTGTGGAAAGAAGGAAGTACATTCTAGGCATGTTCCTAGGGGCCCATGATTACTGTAGTTTTTTGTTTGAGTTTGATAACTAACATGGACTTGGACAAAAATAATGTTTGAGAAGATGGTGCCACTGTAGAGTAAAGGGCTGGAAAGTTGAATTAGGGAAGGGAGTAGCTCCCAGTCTGAAAAAAAATCTATGAATAAAATTAACTGTTTATCCCATCCACCTGAACCAGGGCACATATATCTTTATATTTAGCACAGGAGCCTATTAACCTCTGAGTCACTCTTAGTCTGAGCTCACAGTTCATGGCCAAGGCTGGTAACACTCTGGGCTGCATTCACTTCAAGATCAATCTTCCTCCCAGTGGCAGAGTAGGATGACCCAGCCTCTCTTCACATACTGGGGCAGTCTCTACCATTACTACGTTATAGTGACAGCAAGGTCCTGTAAAGGCCTGCAAAAGGGCTTAAGATGAAGTTCCTGATGGAAGTGACCAGTGATGGCAGAGAGAAAGGAATCTGTTAGATGTCTTCGCATCATATCTTTGTGGGAAGCCAAAGGTCCCCTGACTAGGGCCCCAGGTGATGGGGTGATCTGGTATTGATCAAAGGCCAATATAAAGTGAGCTGGTCTCTTGCCTTATCCAGATTTTGTAGTCCTTTCTTTTTCTGACAACCTTAGACTTTCTTCTAATTGTTTAAGTGTTGAGTGTTAATTGTTGTACCCAAACACACATAAGTTTGGGGGATCTTTTTTGGGCCTTGAAACATTAATTTTCAGGAGTTCGGTGGTAGCGTAGTGGGTTAAGCGCATGTGGCACAAAGTGCAAGGACTGGCATAAGGATCCCGGTTCCAGCCCCCTGCTCCCCACCTGCAGGGGAGTCGCTTCACAAGTGGTGAAGCAGGTCTGCAGGTGTCTGTCTTTCTCTCCCCCTCTGTCTTCCCCTCCTCTCTCCATTTCTCTCTGTTCTACCCAACAACTATGAGAATAATAACTACAACAATAAAACAAGGGCAACAAAAGGGACTAAATAAATAAATAAGTGTTTTAAAAACATTAATTTTCTTAGAATATTAAACTATTATAAAAATTTATGAAGTTTTGAATGAGTACATGAGTGAATCATTCTAATTGAGATGGAAAATCAAGTTTATTGACTTCTACTTTTTTTCAAGTCATTTCTCATTTTTTGTTGTTGTTGTTGAGTATGGTAGTTGTCATTGCACTATAGACAGTTTCCATTTTCTGATTAGCAAACCAATGGCTAGACTCACTTCTTAGCTGAAGAATATTTCCCTGACCCTTGTCTCTCATACTACTAGATCTGCGTCTCTATTGGCTACATTTAATTAAATATTTTTGAGAATTACAAGCTTCCCTAATTGTTATCCAACATAAATTTCTTAATTGATCACATTAGTGACTATGGATGATGATTATATGGCTCTGTGTCCTAAAAGGTCAAGACTAAATAAAGAAAATGATCAATGTGCTCTATTGTTAGAGTTGTAATGGCTCATTCTTGAATTTTTTCTTTCCTACATTTTATCCCTTTCACTCCAGACTTTGAGAGCTTGTACAATTATTTTAATTATGACAACTCTTTCAGAATACCATTTGCTAGCTGCTGATAACCTTTCTTTGGTTTTGGCATCAACGTGTCTGTGTTAAAATGTTTTCAACAGTGTTTATATCCAGTGGGAGATTTTTTTTTTTTTTTTACAGAAAAACCTTTTGAAGTTCACTCATCACTAGTATATTCTCAAGTCAGCATGTATGCTCTCAACAGGATAGCCATTAACTGTAAAAGCACCTTAAAATACTAGATAATTACACAGTCTGTTTTTTAAAATAAAAAACTATTTGGGCATTAGTAGACTCTAAAGATAAAACCCAAACAATCTTCTAGATTGAATATTAGAAAAAGGAAATGGAATTTTTAAGCTAGCTCCTGAGTAAAATTACTCATCACAATTTTTAATACTGTTTTATACCTTTTTAAATTTTGAACAGACCTTGAGACTTTAAGAAAACCCTCACTGTTTTCAGAAAGCCTAGTCTTTATGGAAACATCAAGACTGTACATTAAAGCTTAGTGAAATAAATAAAAACTACCAATAAATCAATAACTCAACTATAACTACTATTAAAAGTTTACAATATTTTTATCTAATATAAAATAATAAACTAATTATAAACTAATATTATACAAGTGTAATATTGGCCATATTAATAATCTGTGATTCTGAATATCTCAGACAGTGAAGTAGTAGAGAGTTAGCATAAAAATGCCAGTGTTTCATATAAAACAGGACCGAAACAGATCGTTGGGGTATCAACAGCAGTAAAAATGCCTGTCATTACCCATCACCATCATATAAATATTACAGAATAGAAACGCTATAATCTTGGAATAAAATAATTATTTAGATTGAGTAAATCTTAATAAAAATTATAAATTCTGGTCTTGTTTTTATTATTTTTTTAAACTAGTGAAAACTTTATCTTGACACTCATCATGACCATGACTGTGCCCATGCATGGAATTGCGTAGGAAATGTACAAAATTCAAGGGGAAAATGACTAGTCTTTATTCATTCTTTTTTAAAAATATAGGGTGCTGTGTTTTAATTATGTCCTTAAAATATTTATAATCCCACTGGTTATCTCTGATACTTTTTACTTTCTCACTGTAAGCTTCTTCTATTTGCTTCATGCCTTTTCAACTATTCTCAACTCTCCAGTACCTCCTCTCTCATAATATCTTTCAATTGATTATATTGTTTCTTAAATTCTCAGAGGAAAATGCAAGTCATCAAGGAAGTACATGTCACAATGATGTGGAATTTCATATCCTCTGGGATGGCTGTTGTAAAAGCAATCAATGTACAATAGCCACAGTTGGAAAAGATGTGTTAAAATTAGAATCCTGACATGTTGTTGTGAGATTGTATGCAATATTGTTCTGCCCCTTTGTGAAACACTTAAAAAATGCCTACCCTATGGTTTTGTTAATTAATACTTTCTTAAATAAAAAAAAAAAATTCCTCAAGGATACTAATCACAAAGTCACCATATAACCCAACAAACACACTACTAAGGATATACTCAGATGCATTTGAAGTATGTTCACAAATGCCTTATGCACATTATTGTTGAGGTCAGAAATGACAGAAAGTACATGGGGAAACACAGACACTGCTGCATTATGCCAGGGCACATGCTCCATAGGCAAACCTGTGGGTCTGGGTGAAGGAAATTTCTGCACAGGAAATGGAGTGGTAACAGGTATAGGTGTTGGTTAGAAAGGAGGTAATGGTGGGGATGGATGTGCCATCATGTAAGTAAGAGCTCTCAGGTCCTCTCTCTGTCTCACTCTCTCTTTCTCTCTCTCTCTATCTATCTATATCCCTATCTCTCTTTCTCTGTGTCTTGGCCCACACATACTCTAACAAGTGGGTATTTTCAATTTTCCTGAATAAAGTAAAATTCCTGATCTAGTTTTCTAATCCTATTTCCAAATCCAAAACCATCTCTGGAGACAATACTTTTTGTCCACTTGCGTGTTAGCTCTTGAGCTGTTCTGCTCAGGCAAAGGTTTATAAAAAAATAATAATAAATAAAAAGAAAAGAAAAGAAAACAGAAAAAAAACTAGTATACCCAGAATAGCCACAGGCTCTTTGGAATATAACTAATATATGCCTACTATCTATCTATAAAACGGAGACACCCCCCCATCCCCAACTCTTCATCTGTACTCTTCCAGCATTTAGACTCATGCTTAGTCAACAATTTGCTTGGCTCTATATGTTAACTCTCTTTTCAGCCACTAAGTTCCAGATGCTAGCATGATGCCAACCAGACTTCCCTCAACAGACAGCCCCACCAATGTGTCCTGGAGCTCCATTTCCCCAAAACCCTGCCCCACTAGGGAAAGAGAGAGGCAGGCTGGGAGTATGGATCAACCTGCCAATGCCCATGTTCAGCGGGGAAGCAATTAAAGAAGCCAGACCTTCCACCTTCTGCATCCCACAATGACCTTGGGTCCATACTCCCAGAGGGTTAAAGAATAGGAAAGCTATCAAGGGAGGGGATGAGGGGATGAGATGCGGAGTTCTGGTGGTGGGAATTCTATGGAGTTGTACCACTCTCTTTTTTTTTCACTTTTATTCTATGGTTTTGTCAGTGTTTCCTTTATATAAAGAAAATTTTTAAAAATAAAAAAAGTCATGGACCCCTTGGAATAAACCAGAAATAGACTTACTAGCCTTTTCCATAATGGAGACTCCAAATATCATCAGCTATATTCTATCCTTTAGGTTCCTGATTATTGAATAATTTGTTCTGCTTTATAACTTAATGCTTTTTCAGCCACCAAGTTGCAGATGCTACCATGAGGCCAACCTGACTTCCCTGGGCAGATGACCTCACCAATATGTTCTGAGCACCACCTCTCCAGAGTGCTACCCAGCTAGGGAAAGACAAAGAACAGGCTGGGAGTATAGATCAACCTGCTAATGCCCATGTTCAGTCAAGAAGCAGTTACAGAAGCCATACCTTCAACCTTTGATAGACCATAATTATCCTGGGTCCATGTTCCCAGAGGGATAAAGAATAGGAAATCTTTTGAAGGGGGTATGGGATATGAAATTCTAATGGTGGGAATTGTGTGGAATTGTAGCCCTTTTATTCTATGGTCTTGTCAATATTTTTTATTTTATAAAAAAAATAAAACTCCTGATAATCATGCTTTCTCTTCAATTCCTCTTTAGAATTATATGTGGTGAACCTTTAAAAATGTGGGGAATTGGGAGTCGGGCTGTAGCGCAGCGGGTTAAGCGCAAGTGGTGCAAAGCACAAGGACCGGCGTAAGGATCCCGGTTCAAACCCCGGCTCCCCACCTGCAGGGGAGTCGCTTCACAGGTGGTGAAGCAGGTCTGCAGGTGTCTGTCTTTCTCTCCTCCTCTTTGTCTTCCCCTCCTCTCTCCATTTCTCTCTGTCCTATCCAACAACAACAACAATAATAACTACAACAATAAAACAACAAGGGCAACAAAAGGGAATAAATAATAATAAAAAATAATATTAAAAAAATGTGGGGAATTATCTCAGCCCAAAATATTAGGTTCACAGTATTCTGATTTATAATAACCAACGAATAGAAACATGACATTGAAGAGATAAACAAAATGGGTTATATCTATGTAATGCTTCAACATCAGAAAACCTTGAAAACATTGTGTTAAATGAAAGAAGCTAAACAAAGAAGAACATATATGTTATAGTTTAAAGTAGATAAAATATTCCAAATAAAGGAATATGTAAGAATAGAAAATAGATTAAACATTATCTGAAAGAATCAATAAAAACCTCTTTTAACAAACTGTTGCAAGGTTGTACGAACACAATAATAATATACAACTGTTTATCACTTTCTTATACATAGCCTTTCCTTTTGTGATTACAGATAGTATTTTTTTTCATTCCAAATCTGTATGTTTGATTTCTTATCCTCATTTTATTGCGTAAGCTGAGAATCTCATCTTTTGACTTCCATGAAACATTATTCTCTTGATTTTTCTCCACACACTACTGTTCATCTCTGTTATGTAGTTTCTTTGGCCTCCTCTTCTGCCTAGACTCCAAATGTTATGGAAACAAAATCTGAGTCATCAGACATATCTTTTTTCTGTCTATATTCACTCCCATGCTGATTCTATCCAACTTCCCAGACTTAAATGCTACCTGTCTTACTAATGAATTCCCAAATTATAAATATAGCCTAAATGGAGTCCCTTTCATCTAGATAAATTTATTGAGTTGTTTATTTGACAGGACCACTTAGATGACTGAGACATTCCTTACAATTCTCTGTCACAGAAATCCATTAACACCCATCTAACCATAGACAAACCTGCTTCCCCTTATCTTTCTCACTGTTTCCGTTGAGTTGAAAACAGAGCTATTGCTTACTCAGATACTAAGGCCTGAGACTAAATTGAGCTTTGATTACTTTTTGCATCTAACCTCTATATCCAATCCATCAGTCATTTCCTGTTGTCACTCTTTCCAAAATTATATGCCAATATTGTTAGTCACCATAATCTTTTGCTATTACCACCCACCATTGACCAATTTATCATTGCATCCTTAATGCCTTATCCAATAGCCTAAACCGGGCTCTCTCTACTTCTCTTGCTACCAACTTCAACTCAAACATCAATGTTAACGTTTTTAATATGTTAGTTGATTTTCACGCTTTCCCACAAAGACCTCTATTGACTGCATATAACAAGAACTAAATATCAGACATTCTACCATGCCTTACAAAATACTGCTTGATCTGGATAGTAGTCTTTTTTTTTTTTTTTTGCCTCCAGGGTTATTGCTGGGGCTCCGCGCCTGCACTACAAATCCATGGCTCCTGGAGGCCATTTTTTTCCCTTTTATTGCCCTTGTTGTTTATCGGTGTTGTTGTTACTATTATTGTTGTTATTGTTGTTGGATAGGACAGAGAAATTGAGGGGAGGGGAAGACAGATGGGGAGAGAAAGATAGACATCTGCAGACCAGCTTCACCTCCTGGTAAGCTTTTCCCCTGCAGGTGGGGAATCTGGGGTTCCAACAGGGATCCTTCCACGGGTTCTTTTCGCCATGTGCGCTTAACCCGCTGCCCTACCGCTGGGCCCCCTGGATAGTAGTCTATCTTTTTGTCTTTGCTTCCTACCATTTTCTACCATGATCTCTCTGCTCTCCTTACAGGATCTTTGTTCTTTCTTTCCTAATCTAATAGGTCTCCATCAGTGCACCAAACATGCTCTAACACTAGAGTCTTTACACTTTCATTTTTCTCAGCTTTTATTCCTTCTCTTCAAAACATATGTTGTAATCCCCTTGTATTTCTTCAAGGCACTGAAATTTTACTTACATATCACCACTGCAGAGAGAGATTTTTTCATTTTTTTATGACTATACTATTGTCACATTAAGATATAAAACTCAGGATAGCAGGATATTCTATCTGTTTCATTTGCTACCCTATGTTCAGGTACCCATATTAATGTATCAAATAAACATATATATTGGTGAACCACTGGAATATAAAATTACTTCTCTGTGGTCTCTTTTGTATTTTAACATATACTTTGAAAGTTATTTTAAGAACATATTCATGACATTAGAGAGTCAAAATAATTTTAGTACCTGATTATCTCAGACATGATTTTCTTAGTATTTGCCTAATATTAGGAATTTGTTTTTACATATTCACAACTGCAATTAACTGTGCAATGACATTTTTCTATATAATTCTTCACTACATTTCATATGAGTTCTTTAAAATACTTCTAAAAATAGAAATTCTTGGTCAAAATATAGGGGTATTTGTAAGGCTTTCATTTCACGTAACTATGAAATCATTTTCTGAAGGCTATACAAAATTATAGAACAAAGTTACTTATTTTTCATAAATATTGATTGATTTAACAAGGTATACAGGACTCATTGCTCTCTTGATATCCTGGAACATACATACTAATGGGAGATGTCAGAAAGTAATAGTTGATGGTAATAAATAATAAATAAAGTATTGTGTTAGAAAGTGATAAGTGCTGCTGAAAAAAGAAAACGAGAAAAGTATGGGAGGGTTAGCAGCACTGGTGGGGAAAAATAAAAAAGCAAAGTAATGTGAACTGTGTTCTGATAGACATTATTAAGGTCATGAACATTTTGAAAAGGCTTAATAGGAATGCGTATGAGGAGATAAATTTGGTGTCGAGGGCATACAGGGATACCATACCCAAGATAGCAACCACTTAGAAGCTCCAGGATTACTCTCTGCAAAGCAGAGACAAGAAAAACAGCAACTACAAGAATTACTGGAAAAAAATAAAGAAAGAAATAATCTTTGAAACAGAGAGAGTCTGAAGGCAGGGAAAGAGAAGCATAAGGAACACAGGAGAGGAAATAAGGACAATCTAAAGGTACAGAGTCCACCCTTAAAGGGTTAAGTGTACGTGTAAGGAAAACAGAGGACAGTAGCTCATTGGACTATATGAAAAGCTAAAGCAAACAAAGCTACACTGGGATCCTTTTCTACCTCCAAGACTACTTGAGCCCCAGGAGCTCTAGCAGACACTCCCTGGTGGTCCCATACCACAAAACACATGGGCTGGGTCCCTTGCCCCCCAGTAGCCAGTACCATCATTTGTCTCCACAAATCCACTGAAACTCATGAGCCCAGCCCTGAGGGAGTCTCCCACCCGGAGACAGTCAGTCCATCTAGGCTATACCCTCAGTCCCAAAAGAGCTGCCTTGACCCCAGTGCATGCCCCTTTAAATGACTGTGCAACACACTAGAGCTAGCCAGTCCCCATTTTTTATAAGTATGACTTAATAAACAGATGCACAGAGGGAGAACACAGAATGAGATGTAGGTTGGATATGGTGTATTGCACAGTCTATGATTTAATTAATTAATCCAGCAATGTATTCATTCAACAAATACTTAATAGTTCTGAATACAACAGCCAAAGATTGATATGGAAAGATCACGTAAGGTTGCACAGGCTGTTTCAAGGAGCCTATATTCCCTTAGAGCTTTGGTTGACCTACTTAAGTTTAAATCAACCTGTCCACATAATACTCATCTTTGATTGCTGAACTATTGTTTGTTGAGCACATGATCTTGGGACACTGGTCATGCTGAGTAGCTAAAATCAAGGTCAAGTCAGATATGGGAGAAAACTATAAGTTTCTATGCAGGTGAGACTTTATCAGTCAAGCAGATCCAGAAGTAAGAATATCAAAATCACATGATACATGACCTAGAAATCTAGAATACAAGTCAAAAGAATGAATACAGCAGCTCAACAACTAAAAATAGAGTCCAGAGGTAAATTGTAGGTTTATGAGAATCAAAATGATGTGCATGCAGATAGGCAACATACGTTTCAGTTGTCTTAAATGGGTGGAATAAAAGGCTAACAACCAAATGTGAAGTCCTGAAAGAAATTAATTTCTTATAATAACATTCCATGGTTCCAGGAAATTTCTTTACACTTTGTACCACAGTGGGGCCAATCTCAGTGTGCACTGAGATTAAGACCAAAACTTAAGTAAGTAATAAGAAAGGAGAAATCTAAGAGAATTCTCAAGGACAGCAGCCTTGTATGCTGTGTTTGTGTATCCTGTATTACCTTGATGGAATGATAGATGTGTGGCCGTGCAGACAATGCACCTGCATATGCCTCTTGAGACCTACATATTATAATAGTAAGGTTAGATAGAATTCTAATACAATTTACTGAAAAGAGATTGCTGTATTCCTTTTCTCATCTATTTTAAGCATAGAATGTGTTTAAATATTTCTCTGAATATAACTTTTTTTTTCTGATAATACAACCAGAAGAACAAAGGACCTTCAATCACTGTTCTTCTAGCTCTCGGCAAAGGCATGTGTATACAGAAATCTAAAACGAGAGACAACTAAAGGATCCTGACCCCCAAATATCAATTTTGATTTTCTAATTTGAATTTCCTAGAGTTAAGAAGTGAATCGTTGCTTGCTATGAAGTTTTTTTCTTCTTAGATATGAAATAATGCAAGGATATGAAGCCAAAGAACAAAGAATAATTTATCATAATGTTGTTGCACAAGGCAACAGTTTTAGATAGTATTGTTTGGTATGATTATAGAACTGACACAAAACTTCTTTCTCAATAATTTGAGAAAGAACTAACTTATTTTGTGGCACCAGGGCCTCACACATGTGTGATTTCAGTCCTCTTGGGCCAATACTTTGCATTTATTTTATTTTAAATACAGAGTGAGACAACAACATTGGAGCTTCTCCTGGTATCTTGGAACTTCCGTGTGGTATCAGAATTTGAACTTGGGTTGTGCTTGTAGCAAGGCATAATCCCTAATTTGTGAGTTATTTGTTGGTCTTATGAGTTGAATATTTAAGGTTCCAAAACTTAAATGCCAATCTCCAAATTATAATAGAACAGTGTGATCATTCATATTGTTATATTCTCTCCAATGTATTATTTTGGAAGCAAATAACCGATTATAACAATGTTCAATGAGAAATGACTTAGGCTGTTCAGTATCATTCTCACATAGTATACACAAGGTAAGCATAGCAGCATCCACCATGCAGCTGTAATAATAAAACATGTCTCCAGGTAATTTAAATGTTGCCTGAGGTAGAGTGTAGCATCATTCCTTCCCCAATGAGAACCATTAACTAAGAGAAAAAAAAGAGAACTTATTTGGCAAAAGGGTACGAAATTAAATCTCAAAACAGTGTTTGAACTTGAATGAAGTGATCTAACTCAGTCTTTCACAGGCATTTAGTGATCTAGGCCTTTCTATTGGATTTATTTATTATTATCCATTCAGTCACTCTGAATCTTTTGTCTGAAATAAAGAATGTCAGAACTGCTTTCTCCATATTGGATACATGTCAGGAAGGGAGTAATCCCAGAGTTTAGTTGATTATCTCACAAGATCCTTCACGAACAGCAGTAAAGCTTGTGGTATATTAAGACCAAAATACTTTTTTTTTCCATCCTAGGGGAAGATACAAGTCTAGTAAGTCTAGTTGTCCAGACTGTGATTCATTTTCCTTGTAGGGCTTATAGAGGCAACAATAATCCAGATGAGTAATGCCATAGATACCTTGAGAAATTTTCAGTGACCACAAATTGATGAAGCTGAGTGGTGATGTGATTTGATGGCAATGAATTCCAGCAGTTGAAAAAAGGGTCATCTGGGAATGAAGGAGTGAGGCCTTATGACCATTCAGAATGAAAGGTTTGAAATCAGTTATCTCAGAAGATAACCAGAAAATGATTGGCAAAATCCCTCACACGTAACACATGTCCACAAACACCCTGCCCCCATGCCCTGAGAAAGTGGTACAAGTATCTGAATTTTTTCCTATCACCTTTGTTCAATGAAACTTAAAAGTTGAATTGTTGACATAATGAAAATAACATTTTTGTCCCCTTGAGCTTCTGAGCTAAAGTACAAAATAACAGGATTTTCTATAATTGAAACAGAAATTCTAGGATGTGCAACATAGAAAACTTGGCACATTGCAAATGACCCCCAATACTGAAGCACAGTTCAGTTACCAAAAGATAGTTCAACTGTCACTTAACAACCACTTTCTAGGTTCCAGGAAAAAAAAAAGTGAAAAAAACACCTCTACCCCCTCACAGAAACTACAACAAATGACTATATAAATAGTAGCAGCTTCAAGAGTTAAGATATGCAACAAGAGAATGTGCCTAGGGTGATATTAATAGAACCTATATGAACAGCAGGAGATATGTAGATGTCCCTGTTGCTTAAGACGAAGTGTGTGCAATGTGCATCATATCTAACATGCACCAAAACTCAGAAATAACCCGTTTTCTGGACCCACTTCAGAGATCAACTGTTATTATAATTTAAAAACACCCGAGATTCTGGATATATATCATCTTGATTTCAGTTTACTTAACTATACATTTTAAGTGTTCTAGTGCATAGTCCATGGGGAAAATATCTGGCTTATGTATGGGTATTTTTCAGAGACTGGGAACAAATCTTTCTTAGAAACATTGATTTTGATAGGTACACACAGCTCCTTTATTTACTGCATATGGTGCATGTGCATATGGGATAGTCCCCTGGATCTCAGTGGTCCTGATAATAGACTATTCCTAATAGCTACCAAGTATAATGGGGTTACTATTAGTCACAAAGGCTGAAGTCAGTCATGGTGACACTTTGGAAGAAATAGCCCACAGAACATGAGGTGATTATAAGTTCTTTGTAGGCTGTAAGATCTTCAATGTTCTGAACAACTTGGACTCTTAAACAGCATATGAAACTAATTATGTTAAAGTAATAGCCCTGTTCTTAGGATAGAGTGTATAGTTTGTCATCAGGAATATGTCCTCATTTTTCTTTACCCACATGATGATACCAAATATACTTCTTGATTCTTGACATTAATTTTAGGTTATCAAAATTCTTGGATAATAGGCCAAAAATAACATTATCACTTCCTGAGTTCTTTTGGAACTCAGTAAATGAACTGGTGAATGTTACCCAGTTTGTTGACTTGATTCTGTACTGATATTGGTGGAAAAGTGGTTTTATACTTACTCTGTGAATTTGTGTTTTCAAATCTATAAGCCTTGTAGGGCAGCCATGTACAGGGCTTGATGTAATTTTTGGAGGATATTATTATTGTAGGTAGAAATTAATTTACAGTACTTATATTATTGAATCACTCTGATATGAGTTATTCAAGTAGGTATATATGTTTATTAATTAAGCTTTATTTAAAGATGCAATTTGAAGAGAATTGAATGAATCATTTCTCTAATTGCAAGGTAGGAGTTATTTATTTATTTGTAGTGGGTATATGCAATTGAAAAACATGCAGGGGGAAAAAGAAAAGCATGCAGGGACTGTGGTGTTTCTCCTTTTTAAAAAATATTTATTTATTATTGGATTTATTTACTATTATCCATTCAGTCACTCTGAATCTTTTGACTGGCAAATAAATATAGGCCATTCACATTTAGAGTGATTATCGATAGAGGTGATTTGAGTATAGACATTCTGTTTTTTTTTCAAGGTTGTTTTATGTTCTTGATGTTTTCTGTTTGTTATTTTATGTGGATGATTTTCTATAATGGTATTGTCTCCTGTATATATTTCCTGTTTTTCTTTGTCCTATTTTGTTTTGTGATTATCATGAATATTACATCTAACAATATCTACGAGAGTCTATTTTTCATTTTTTTAAGTTGGCTTTGGTTCACCCACACTGAATTGTGTTACTGTTGACTATTTTGCTCTACCCTTTCCTGTGTCTGGTTTTCCCTATCATTGTTGTATTCCTGGTTCTGTTCTAGTACTGGTCATCTTATTAAAAGTTGGAATTCCTTTGCTTCTTCTTTTCATTTGGGACTCAGTAATTTGTCTAAGGCAAGACTGGTAATGGCAAACTTCTTCAGTTTCTGAAAGTTTGAAATGATCTTTATTTCTTTTTCATATTTTTGGATAATTTAACAGGATATAAAATTCATGGCTGACAATTCTTATATTTTAGTACTTTGTATATACCATTCTACTCTATCTTTGCTTCTAGGGTTTGTTATAAAGAATCTGATGAAAGCCTAATGGTTCTGTCTTTGTAAGTGATATTTTTCCTTTCTCTGTCAGCCTATATACATATTTTTCCTTGTCCCTAGTTTTAGATGGTTTTACAATGATGTGTCTTAGCGTAAGTCATTTTGGATTAAAACATTTAGATGTACATTCACCTTCATGAATTTTAATATTTCAAACATTGCTCATGTATGGAAACTTTTCTGCTAAAATTTCTTTGAATAATTTTCTCTGCTCCTCTCTCAAATTACTCAGAGATCCCAATACCTTTGATGCTTTTCTTTCTGATGGAGTGCTATTTCATAGAGAAGTACTTGATTTTTTTCTAAATCATTCCTTTCTAAGAATTTTAAATTCACAGAGTGTAGTGGTTGTGTTTTCTAGTGTTGGTTTCTCTCTTTCACCTGATTAAGTCTACTTCCAAGGACTTTTACTTCAATCTGAATTGCACTCAAAGTACCCTGCAGTCCTGTTTGGACTTTTTTTTTTTCTGTACTTTTTAATTCTTTGGCAAAATGATTGCTGAGTTCTTGAATCTAACTTTAGTTTCTTGAATTGATTTCATAATGAGTTTTGTGAACTTTACCTCTGTCATTTTTTTCTAGATCTGTGACTTTCTGGTCACTTGGGTTTTTTGTCATTGTTGTCTGTGTACCTCTTAGTTTCTGTACTTAGTGTGGCTTTTGTTGTTGTGCCAGCAGGAGATGCTGTGGCTAAAGTGTTTGATTTCCCTTTTTATATATACTGGTGCAGGAGGGGAGATTTTATCCTGTGTCACCAGGTCAGTTCAGTGACCTTGATGTCAATACAAGGTCTCCGTGTTGCTGTTCCAGCCTCCGTGGAGCAATAGCATTGGAAACTCAGTTATATATTGGTGATATTTTAGGTGATTTTTTTTTTCTTTTTAACAATATTGTTGTTGTTGTTGCTTAAATTCGGACCCAGAAGTAATGCATCTTAGTTACTAGCATCCTAATTTGACGCCAGCCATCCCTGAGTGCAGCATCATTACTGGGAATCATGCCCTCAAGCCACGCATCTCTGCACTTACCAGTGGCTTAGATGAGTCTTCAGATGTATTCTGGTCATAGTTTGTTGAGTTTTCAACTGATTTTTGTTGCTTTTCCTATGACTGGGGAGAGTGAAGTGACACTCCTAATACTCCATATTATAGCTATGAAAGTCACCAGATTAACTGTATTTTTTCCTTATAAGCCAGGAAGAGGACAGAGAGAGAGAGAGAGAGAGAGAGAGAGAGAGAGACCAGAGGACCTACCTAGTACAAAAAGGGTAGAGATCAAACCAGCAGCCTCAGGTATGCAGGTCCTATTTGAATGATGTCCATGATCTGTTCCGGTGTTTTTGTTAATGTGAAAAGCACATTAAATGGGTATAAATGCTAACAGAACATTCCTTCTTTCATTTATTAGGCTGAATTATAGATAGCCTGGATGGGTGAAGGGGAAATTGCTGAAAATATCATTTCAATATGGTGCTTGAAAAGAGAAGTACACTCCCATTTGAACATATAAGAAAATACTACTTCCATGAATTTCTTTTTAAAATTTAAAGGCCAAATTTATTAAATGTTCTTAAGAAGTCTGGAGTAAACTTTCTACAAAGAACAAAGTCTAAGTAAAATTTAATTAAATATCTTTCCAATAGCATAAGTTGAGAGAAAAAAATAATTCTTGTGCTACATTAACTTTCTCTGTTCTAAACCACTTTCTATGGTGATAGTTTTATTAAAATATTTTCTTTGAAATTAAATAAAGAGTTTATGGTCTGATGGTCACTCTCTACTTAGACTATCATGTGTTGGATGACAAACTAAGCCTTAATGAGGAAATACTATGCTTTAGTTATTAATTTTCATAGAGGTTAAAAACAATTTTCCTGTAGTGGTTGGTGATACTGAGAATGACTATTTTCCAATTAGGGTATTTCTTGACAGTTAAATATCAATGTCCTTTTGGCCAGTTTTATTCTATTATTCAACCTTCCTGGTATTCACGTGAAATTTGGAGAGTAGGGGTTTCCATAGAAATGCTTGAGCAGGAATTTTCACAGTTCTGACTGTGAAAAGTTCTGATGCAAATGGTCTGACTACATGACCATTTGCATCAACGTTTTTAAAAAGTATTGTGGGCATTTATATCTCAGAGCAAAATAGCTTGAATCACTGTTTGTCACTTTTTAATTTTTTAATTATCTTTATTTATTGGATAGAAATAGAGAGATAAGGGAGAGATGGAGAGGGAGAGAGATAGAGAAACAACTGCAGCATTACTTCATCATCCTCAAAGCTTTCCCCCTGCAGGTGGGCACCAGAGGCTTGAACCTGAGTTCTTACACATTGTAACATATGCATTCAATCAGTGTGATTGACAGTTTGTGGGTAAGAGGGGTACAATTCCACATAATTCAATTCCTACCAGCAGAGTTCCATATCCTCTCCCCTTCATAAAAATTTTCCCTATTCTTTTTTTAATTTTTTTTATTTGTTATTGGATAGAGACAGAGAAATTGAGGGAGAAGGGGGAGATAGAAAGAAAGAGAGTGTGACACCTGCAGACCTGTTTCGTCATCTGTGAAGTGATTCCCCTGCAGGTGAGGAGCCGGGGGCTCAAACCTCCTAATTGGTCCTTGGGCTTTGTGCCACGTGCACTTAACCCGCTGAGCTAACACCCGACTCCCCAAATTTTCCCTATTCTTGTCCCTCAGGGAGCATGGACCCAGGGTCATTATGGGGTGCAGAAGTTGGAAGATCTGGCTTCTGTAATTGCTTCTCTGCTGGACATGGGAGTTGACAGGTCTATGCATAACCTCAGGCTGTTTCTATTAGAGTTTGTTATTTTAAATTTTGAACAGAATGATTATTTGTTGTAGGAGGCTGTCATTTGTGAGGGTCTATGATAATCCTGACCTCTACTCATTAGAAGAGAGTGGAAAACCCCCACTCCAATCTCCATTATGACAAACATCATTTCCAGACATTGCCAAATGTCTCCAAGATGACAAAACTTTCCTCAGTTGACAACCACTGAGCATACTGGTGCTCAAAAGAGGAATATTTTAAAGAAACTGAATAGTTATGTACACTGTTGTTTATACTAGAAATATGCACAATTCATATTTATATAATAAAATGTAGAATATATAATTGATACTTATTTTTTTTAGATAGTAATTATATTTATTCAATCTCATTAGAAAACATATGCAGGAGACAATACCATTATAGAAAACCATCCACTTAAAATAACAAACAGGAAATGTAAAGAACATAAAACAACCTTGAAAAAAAAAAAAAGCAGAATGGCTATACTCAAATCACCTCTACTGATAATCACCCTAAATGTGAATGGCCTATATTTGCCAGTCAAAAGATTCAGAGTGACTGAATGGATAATAATAAATAAATATTTTTTTAAAGGAGAAACACCACAGTTCCTGCATATTTTTCCTTTCTTTCCCCCTGATCAGAATAGATGAGTCTTTCTTTCTTTCTTTTTTTTTTTTTTTTTTTTTGGTAGTGGGTATATGCAGTTGAAAACCATGCAAGGGAAAAACATTCCAAAAAACATTCATCCAAAAGAAAGACAAATAGAATCTGTAGGTGATAGGTTGGAGAAAGGTACTAGAGACCACTAGTGCAAACAAAAGGACAGAACAGCAATTCTCGTATAAGATAAATTAGAGTTTCAGGCAAAGAAGATAAAAAAATGACACACATGGGCACAACATATTGATCAGATGATCAATTTAACAGGAAGACAGAACCATCCTCAGTACATATGTTCCCAATATGTGTACTTACTGACTTTAAGGGAGAAATCAATAGCAGCACAGTATTAGCTGGAGACTTCAACACACAACTCACACCAAGAGACAGATGATCAGGACAAAAAGCTGCCAGGCTAGCTTGGCGGGCCAGAGAGAGATGACCAGGAACTCATGGCTGAGCAGGAATACAATCCAATGTGTTTATTGATCAGAAAAGAATATGCCTTTATATCTTCCGAGGCGGAAGTGGCTGTAAATGAAGTGGGCCGGAGAGTGGGTGGAGAGAAGGAAAAGAGCTCAAATTCCATCTAACCAATGGGGATTAAACCAATGCCCTGCAGGCAGGGCAGGTCTCAGACAAAACAATGATTATGTAAATAGACCACAGTGTTAAGCAATGCAGGGGGCCTGGATTAATAACCAACAAAAGTCAACAAGGACAAAGAGTATTCTTCTTCTTCTAGCGTTTGCCCTTCTTCCGTAGCCAGTCAACAGCATCAGGTTGAGCCTGATGTAAAGTTTTGAGACCTCCTTTGAATCTGGAGAGGTGGCAGTCGTTGACTATGTGGGTCATAGTCTGTCTGTAGCCGCAGGGGCAGTTAGGTTCGTCTCTGGCTCCCCAGCGATGGAACATAGCAGGGCACCGGCCATGGCCTGTTCGATAGCGATTGAGGAGGGCCCAATCATAACGTGCTAGGTCAAAGCCAGGTTGACACTTGCAGGGGTCTGCGATGAGGTGTTTGTTCTTTACCTCAGCTGACTGCCAACTCTGTTTCCAAGAGTCTGGAACAGAGAAGTTCAGTGTAGGCGTAGGGGACCAGATTGGGTGACGAAACATCAAGCGTTGGACAGGGTAGGCGAAGATATCCGCGTATATTGGCAGGTCCGGTCAAGCGTAGACGTGGGAAATGAACTTAGATGATGCAGCATCCCGACGAATATCTGGCGGGGCGATGTTGCCAAGAACTGGCAGATATGGAACTGGGGTGGAATGGATGGTTCCAGAAATTATCCTCATGGAGGAATATAATTTCGAACCGACCAAGTGGATATGGGGGCTACAGAACCATACCAGGGCACACAGTATTCTGCAGTGGAATAGCATAATGCCAGAGATGATGATCGTAGTGTGGAAGCGCTCGCGTCCCATGAGGAGCTGGCCAGTCTTGCAATGATGTGATTCCTCGCGCCTACCTTTGCTGCAGTTTTTATGAGATGTTCGTGAAATGACAGAGTGCGATCGAGAGTAACACCAAGATAGGCTGGCTGGGCTTCATGCCAGATTCTCACATTAAGCTCACGCGAGGCCGAGGCATGGTGTAGATGGAAAACAGATGATACCGTTTTTGCAGTGCTAGGGATTAGTCACTATTTTTTACAGTAATCAGATATCAGAGACATGTCTTTCGTGAGTGTTTCCTCGAGGATGTCGAACTTGGATGCCTGAGTTGCACAGCAGATGTCATCGGCGTAGATGAACTTCCTTGAAGAAGTTTCTGGGAGGTCATTGATGTAAATATTAAATAGCGTAGGAGCCAGAACAGAGCCCTGGGGGAGGCCACTTGAGACAAGTCTCCATCTGCTAGACTTGTCACCCAGATGCACCCGGAATCTTCTGTTTTGGAGAAGAAATGATATAGTGTTGGCCACCCACGGAGGCAGGCATTTTGAGATCTTGACTAGGAGACCACGGTGCCAGACCGTGTCATAGGCTGCTGTGAGATCAACAAAGACAGCACCCATCTTTAAATTCTTCTAGAATCCATTTTCAATGTAAGTTGAGAGGGCCAGGCCTTGTTCGCAGGTAGATCTTCCTGGGCGGAAACCAGCTTGGGTGGATGATAGGAAATTCTCTGTAAGATGAGAAATATGTGACAGAAGCAGCCTCTCAAGGATTTTGTAACACACGGAGAGGAGAGAAATTGATCTATAGCTGGCGGCCAGTGTTGGGTCTTTCTTTGGTTTCAAAACTGCTATAATCTTCGCATGACGCCAAACTTTGGGCATAGACTCAGATTCCAAGATGTGGGACAGGAATGAAGCGAGCCACTTCTTTGCTGCGGGACCCAGGTTAAGAATGAGTTCTGGGGTGATGTTATCATAGCCAGCAGCTGTTCCCAGTTTAACCCTCTTCAAAGCGTTTTCCAGTTCAGACAGTGTAAAGCGAGAGAGTTTTGGAGATGGACCAGATAACCGGAAGTGGGATGACCACTCGTGGGAAATTTCTCTTTTCCAGAGTGGGTCCATCTTAGCACGTCCAACTTGAGTTAGGTGACTGGCCACTGAGTTTGGAGATATGGGAGTATGGGAGAAGGGAGGGGGTTGGCTACCGGCACCCAGTCTGTGAAGAAGCTTCCAGGCCTTCCTACTTGAGTGGGTGAAGTTCAGACTTTCCATGAGTTGTTGCCAGCGGGCTTGGCGTGCTGCATCCAGGGAGGCAATGAGATGGTCAGCCACATCTGGGTCGCCCGACTCATCATACTGCTTTAGTAGTTGCTCGCATTCAGCATCAAGATAAGGCGTATAGTTAGCACGTCTCCCACGAGGAATGGCTTGGGAAGCTGCTTTGAAGATGGCTTGGCAGAAGCGCCTGTAGGAATCTTCAGGGGGGATAGAGTTAATTGGAATTGCAGGAATAGATTGGTTGGTAAGATCACTGAACAGACGCCAGTTTGCTTTCTGAAAGTTCCATCTTAGTTTCTCCGAGCATAGAATCAGTGGGAGCTGGAGACCAATGTGGATGATAGCTGGGCGGTGATGACTGTGCGGGAAGTCCTTGAAAACTTGTCTCGTAGCGGGAAAGGCTTGGCCGTTGACTGTGCTAATCCATCACAGGTCGGGTGACGAGTCTTTATTCCATCTAGCACTGTGAAAAGAGCCTGGCTGTTTGGGATCGTATAATAGGGAGAGGTCATTTGCTGAAGCCCAGTCGGCTAAGATAGAGCCATCAGCACGAGTGGAGGAATATCCCCAGTCTTGGTGATGACTATTAAAGTCTCCAATGTAAAGGGCTGGGTGATTTGGGCTAGGCAGGACCTCATTATCCCATGAGGCACTGGGAGGCTGAATAGTTCCAATAGTAATGGAGTCGTAAAAGGTCGAACAGGCTGTGTGGTAAACGTCCGCAAGACACAATTTGGAGTAGATGGCTCGGCCGTGTTTAGGATGGAGATTATAGCATATTAAATCGAATCCACTGATGGTGAATCGAGCAGCTTCATCGACTGCTATATGTGTTTCTTGTAGGCAGATAACATCTGCCTGATGCTGTATCGCCAGTTGACCAATAAGAATGCGTTTGGCAAAGGACAGCCCCTCAACATTAAGTTGGAGGACTCGAAGAGCAGGACCAACAGCTTGAAAGCTGTCAGGAGCTGCTTGTTGCTGGCTTTGAAAGTGACTGGGATCCATGTGGATTCAGTCGGCTAGGAAGGATCGTCAGTTTCCCCAATGAATGGGTACTCACGGGATGCACAAAGAGTATTTAAATATAGTCATAGATGAAGGACCTTTACAATGAAAACTATAGGACATTGCTAAAATAGAGAAGGATACAAAGAAATTGAAGAGCATGCCTTGTTCCTGGATTAGAATAATAAACTTTATTATAATGGCCATTCTACCAAAAGTAATCTACAATTTCAATGCAATCCATATCAAACTTCCAAAGGCATTTTTTAAACAAATTGATCAAACTGTTTAAAAATGTGTGTGGAGCCACAAAAGGCCACAAACTGCCAAAGCACTTCTGAGAAAAAAAGAAAAAGTATGGAGATAACACACTCCCCAACTTCAGTTTCTATTACAAAGGAATAGTAACCAAAACAGCATGGTACTTGAATAAAAATGGACTCAAGGATATCCAGGTAACCTAATAAATGAGTGAAGGTATTTGCACATCACACATCATAAAAATGATTGCTATCAAACATCTAAGCAGAACTGGTACAGACCTACAAAAGAAGCAAAAAAAAAAAGTGGATCTGAGAACTAAAAAAAAAAAAAAATGCCTCCAGGGTTACTGCTGAGGCTCTGTGCCAGTACTTTATTATTATTTTATAATTATTTTATTTATAAGCCTTTCTTATTACTGATGTCATCGTTGTTAGATAGGACAGAGAGGAAATGGAGAGAAGAGGGGAAGACAGAGAGGAGGAGAGAAAGATAGACACCCGCAGACCTGTTTCACCCCTTTGTGGGCCCCCATAGGACCTTGCCTCCAACATGGATCAACAACTGTAGAGAATGTTCCATCCTCCGAAGAGATGCTAGGCAACATACTCTATGCTCCACCCTAGGAAGATGGGTCCTGAAACTGGGGCAACTTGGAATGTTCCTACTCATGACTACAATGTGAGCTCTAATCTATAGGGATGCAGAGGTCACATAGGCACCTAAACTGAATATGGGCCCCAGATCAAATCAAATCAATAGGGGTTACAGTCAACAATGTTTATACACCTTTCCCTTTGGGGAACTATTCTCTTCCCTAATGCAGCTTTCTAGCCTTTCTTCCAGCCATGATATTATCTCCCTAGACAATAACTTGGATTCACCTGCATATCAGATTTCAGGCTCAGAAAAAAGAATAAAAAGAAAAAAAAAAGAAAACTAATGTAGTCATGGGTTCTTTGGAATATAACTAAGATAGAACTACTAGCTACAAAATGGAGGACCCCCCTCCCATCTTCATGTGAACTATTCCAGTCTTTAGGTTCATGATTAGTCAATAGTTTGTTTGGCTCTATATATTAACTCTTTTTTCAGCCACCAGGTTCCAGATGCTACCATGATGCCAACTGGAATTCCCTGGGCAGACATCCCCACCAATGTGTCCTGGAGCCCCACTTCTGCATCCCATAATGATCCTGTGTCCATACTCCCAGAGGGATAAAGAATAGGAAAGATATAAAGGGAGGGGATGGGATACGAATGTCTGGTGGTGGAAAAGTGTGGAGTTGTACCCCTAGTATCCTATGGTTTTTGTCAGTGTTGCCCTCTTATAAATGAAAATTAAAGGGAGCCGGGCGGTAACACAGTGGGTTAAGCACATGTGGCACAAAGCGCAAGGACCTGGGTAAGGATCCCAGTTCTAGCCCCCGGATCCCCACCTGCAGGAGAGTCACTTCACAGGCGGTGAAGCAGGTCTGCAGGTGTCTATCTTTCCCCCTCTGTCTGACCCTCCTCTCTCCATTTCTCTCTGTCCTATCCAACAACGACATCAGTAACACCAGTAATAACTACAACAATAAAACAACAAGGGCAACAAAAGGAAATAAATAAATATTAAAAAAAGAAAACTAGGGAGTCCAGCGGTAGCACAGTGGGTTAAGAGCACATGGTGCAAAGCGTAAGGGCCAGCATAAAGATCCAGGTTCGGGCCCCTGGTTCCCCACCTGCAGGAGGTCACTCTGCAAGGGTGAAGCAGGTCTGCAAGTGTCTATCTTTCTCTCCTCCTCTCTGTCTTCCCTTCCTCTCTCCATTTCTCTCTGTCCTATCCAGCAACAACAACAGCTATGACAACAATAACAACTACAACAAGCACAACAACAAGGGCAACAAAATGGACAAAATAGCCTCCAGGAGCAGTGCAGACTGAGTGCAGACACCGAGTCCCAGCAATAACCCTGGAGTCAAAAAAATAAACTATAAATTTTTTTAAAAAATAAGTAAATAAGATTTGTGAGAACTATGGTGGTTATCTTTGGGAAGTTGGAGGGTAGAGATATGGAACTTTGGTGGTAAGGGTGGTGTGGAAGTATACATTGTAATCTTACAATCTTGTAACATACTATTAATACCAAATAAAAAAGTAAAAAATAATTACATAATTACATAAATATATATATATAGTTAATCTTCTAAACAGAGAAAAAAAACAAATAAAGAAAAACCTAAATCTTTGATAAAACAACTATTTTATTTAAGGGGCTTGAGACCAGATCTTTCTCTATGTTTAAAAAAATATTTTTATTTTCTTATGTGGCTTTCTAGTCCTTTTTCTAACTATGACACCATTACACCATCTACCCAAAACAATACTTTGGTTCCACCTACATGCTAGCTGTCAGAATCAGGCAAAAACTAGGAAAGCCATGCGTCCCTTGAAGTATATCTAAAATAGGCCTACTAGCTTTTTAAAAATGGAGACCCCCAAATCTTCATCTGAAATATTCTTGCCTTTAGGTTCATGATTAATCAACAACTTGTTCTGCTTTATAGCTTAATTCCTTTTCAGCCACCAGGTTCCAGATGCTACCATGATGTCAGCCTGACTTCCCTGGGAAAATGACCCCACCAATGTTCCCTAGAACCCTGCCTCCCCAGAGTCCTGCCCCACTAGGGTAAAAGAGAGACAGCCTGGAAGTATGGATCAACCTGTCAATGGCCATGTTCAGGGGAGAAGTAATTTTAAAAGGCAGACATCCCACTTTCTGCAGCCCATAATGATCTTGGATCAATACACCCAGAGGGATAAGGAATAGGAAACATTTCAAGGGAGGGGATTGGGATGTGGAACTCTGGTGGTGGGAACTGTGTGGAATTGTACCCCTCTCATCCTATGGCCTTGTCAATATTTTTTTTCTCTTTTCCACTAAAGGCCCTTGCCTCCCCTGCTCTTTTACCCCCTCGGTAAGCACTATATTTTTCGCTCAGTATTGGATATGGGTTGACATTTTGTTGTTGTTGTATGTTTGTTTTCTTTGTCACTATTTCCATTTTATAAATAATTTTGTAAAAATATTTAAAAATCATTTTTATTCTATACTTTTAGCATCGAAATTCCCTGTAACACTTCTAAAACAATGACTTTTCTTTCTTTTTTAATGCGCACTTTGCTCAGCTCTGTTTTGTGGTGGTGCTGGGGATTGGAACTTCCAGGGTTGACACATTTTCAGAGTTTCGTAGATATTTCTAGACAAATGTTCAAAGCTGAAAGCACAGAACAACTAAATTCCTAATAAAGCATGTGATGGAAATATTGTTAGAGAGGCTGGAAGATGTGTTACCTGTTACGGGAGACCTGTGAACATCCTTTTGTGAGTAACATAAACTACATGTAGATTCTCCTTTTAAGTTGTCACACCCTGGAAATATAAAGACTTAACTCCTGTGAAGCTTATTTCTTTCAGTTCACACAGTGAATCACTGGCAGATCTTGGAATGAAATCCCTCAATTTTCACTCATATACTTCATAAACATCTCTAAAACACTTCTTCTATTCTAGAGTGGTAGCTATATAGTGAAGTGCTCACAATTTATTAGACAAAAAGTCTTAAATTTTCTCTTTGATTGCTATTGCTCTAGGTGAAAATGAAAGTCATTTGAACTTCACTTGTGAAAGCTGGATTGTGTTGACACATGCTTTGTGGAATTTATTAAATGATTGCCTCTTCTCTCTCATTTATAAT